>NC_092504.1:68405158-68705158 GCF_047511675.1 Marmota flaviventris | reverse complement strand
CTTTTGTGTCAAAACTTTAGAAAGTATTCAATTCTTAAAATATCAGTTTTCATCCAGCCTTTCTTCCACCTTCCTTAATACCTCCTCCTCCCACTATTTCAATCAAAACAATATTTTTACATAAAAAATTATTTGAACAAATAAACTCAACAAAATAGCAAGTTATAAAATATTCACACAGAAAAATCTAACAGAGAACAATCTGAAAATGAAATTAAAAATAATTCAATTTATAATAATATAAAAAAATTAAGTAGGGCTGTAGATGTAGTCAGTGGTATAGCACTTCCTCAGCCTTCATGAGGCCCTGGGTTTGCTCCTCAGCACCAGAAAAAAAAACTTAAGATGTTAAAAAAAGTCAAAAGATTTGTATAATGAAAAGCAAAATTCACTGCCAAAAGAAGTTGAAGAATACATAAATAAATAGAAGCACATCCATGTTCATGGATTAAAAGACTTAATATTTTAACATTCAAATGTCCAGACTACCCAAAGCAATCTCAATACAATCCCTACAAAAATCCTAATGTAACTTTTTGCAAAAATGTATTGTAAAATGCATGTGAAATACTAAGGAATCCAGGTAGTCAAAATGATCATGAAAATGAAGAACAAAGCAGGAGAACTCACACTCTCTGATTTAAAAATATAACACAAAGCTACAGTAAGCAAAACAGATGATATGACCAAAAAGACAGACATCAAGTCCAATGGAATAGAAAAGTACCCAGAAATAAACCCTTTTATATGTGGTCTAGTGATATTTGACAAGGGTGTCAAGAAACTTCAGTGGGAAAAAAGACGGTCAAAATAACAAT
Organism: Marmota flaviventris; assembly: GCF_047511675.1. NCBI lineage: Eukaryota > Metazoa > Chordata > Mammalia > Rodentia > Sciuridae > Marmota > Marmota flaviventris. The sequence goes on along the minus strand of NC_092504.1, from coordinate 68,704,340 downwards.
GTTGAGAAAACTGTACATCCATTTGCAGAAGAATGAAGCTGAATTCTTACCTATTACCATATACAAAAATTAAATGAATGTAGATTAAAGACATCAAGTAGGGCTGGGATTGTGGCTCAGTGGTAGCATGCTTGCCTAGCATGTGTGAGGCACTGGGTTTGATCCTCAGCATCATATACAAATACATAAAATAAAGGTCCATCAACAACTGAAAAAACTATTTTAAAAAAAGACTTCAACATAGAACCTAAAAATAAACTCATGTTTCTCAGAAGAAAGCATGAGTTGAAAGCTTCATGCCATTGTATTTGGTAAGGGTTTCTTGGATCTAACACTAAAGGCATAGGCAACAAAACAATAATATAAAAAAAAGTGGATATCATGAAAATATTTTAAATTTGGCATCAACATTTATTATCAGAGTAAAAAAAGCAAGTCACTGAATAGGAGAAAATATTTTACAAACATGCATCTGATAGGAGGTTAACTTCCAGCATATATAGGGAACCCCTAAATCTCAAAACAAAAATTGATTCAAAAATATACAGAGGACTTCAATAAATTTTTCTCCCAAAAACATATTTACATAGCTAATTACCAAATGAAAAGATGATCAATATTGCTAATAATTAAGAAAATGCAAATCAACACTACAATGAGGTACCATCTCACAACAATTAGGATGGCTAGCATTTAAAAAAGAAAGAAAGAAAAAGTGCTGGTGAGGATTTTAGAAACTATAACCCTTGTACAATGTTGGTAAGAATGTAAAATTATATAGAAAACAGTATGATGGTTTCTCAAAAAAATCAAAATAAAATTAGCATATGATCCAGAAATTAAGCTAAATACCCAAAAGAACTGAAAGCAGGGTCTTGAAGAGATAGTTGTACCTTCATGTTCACAGTGGCATTATTCACAATAGATGAAAAGTGAAAACAACCCAGAACTGTACATTAATGGATAAGCGCTCACTCACGCACGTGCGTACACACACACACACACAGTGAAATATTGGTCTTTAAAAAGAAATTTTGACACTTGCTACAATACAAATGATTCTGGAAACATTACACTCCATGAAATAAGCCAATCACATAAAGAAAGATAGTATGTGATTCCATTTACTTGAGGTACTTTGAGTGTACAAAATGATAGAGACAGAAGGTAGAATGATTGTTTCCAAGGGCTAGGGTGGAGGAAATGGTTAAAAGTCACTGTTTAAAACAGGTGCAAAGTTTCAGTTTTATTAAGACAAAAAGTGTTTTGGATGTGGGTTTTGGTAATGCTTGCACATTTTGAATGCACTTATTATCACTGAAATGAACACCTCAAAATAGCTGTGAGGATGGTAAATTTTATGTTATGTATGCGTTACCACAATAAAAAAAAAGAGAAGAAACTATTTAGAACTTCGCCACTTATGAGATACATATATAAATATAATGTTGATGACAAAAATACATGCTGAAAAACATTGATATTCGTATCTTGCATGAGTTTGTCTTCCACACACCTCAGAAATGTCAAGGTTTCCGAGAGGTTTTATTTCCTTATTGACACCGATGACTTGGGTTTCCACACAGAGATGGATGACTCCCAAATCCATTTCTTTAACTCAGAACCTTCTGACTTCAGTTTGGAGTGGACAGTTCCATGATGAATATGCCATTGTCACTTTATCTGAACACACTCAAAACAAAACATAATATTTCCCCCCCCAAAAAAACTCATCTTTTCTCTGCATTTCTGATTCAAGATACGAGTATCACAAACCTACTTGCTCAGCCAGGGTTGTAGGAGATGTATTAAAGACCTGAAATTCAAGTCTGCTTTAATCTGTTTCTTCTGAGCTACTCTCACCATTTCTTCTCTAAGTTAAAATCCTCATTTCTTTTCCTCTGGATATTGCAGTACCATCATAATTAGATGCTTTTCCCTCAGTCTGGCCTGCTTCCAAGTCCTCTTTCTAATTATTGCCCGAATGATGTTTCTAAAATGTAAATATCATTTCTCTTCTCTGCTTAAAATTCCTTCTGTATATCCCTGTTACTTTCACATAACAGTTCAGAGTCCCTCACTCACACATGAAGCCCTTCATGCCCAGGCACCCACTGCTCAATCTTCTCCCTTCACTCCTCCACATGCTTTTTCACCCCAGTCAGCATCAACAGATTTATGATTATTTACACATATACACTGTTTCATATGTCCCTCCAATGAATGCATTTTTCCTTCCCAATTTCAAGCTAATTCCCATTTACTCTTTCCAAACCCAGCTCAAAGGCAATCTACTTCTCTACCTTCTCAGAATCCTTCATGATCCATCCCATCGACATAGGTTCTCACTGCGCATACCTCTAACATATATTTTATTACACAGGACTATAATAGATCATTTAAAAAAATTGCTGACCCATCAAACTGCAAGCTCCTTTGAGTCTTGACCATATATACACCTCACTTCATCTAACCCATTCCTAGAACAGCATCAGAGCTGGTGACTGAATCATAGGAAGAAAGGATTCAAAGCATGTGCTTACCAAGTTCAGAAAAATTCTTAGGCTTTGAAAAGCATTCTCTACTCCAGATAAATATATACAAAATATTTATCTGACAGTTTAGTCCAGGTTTATTTTATCTGACAGTTTAGTCCAGGTTTATTTCTTGGACACAATACCTTTATTTTATTTATTTATATGTGATACTAAGGCATCAGCTAAGGCACCAGCAACATCTAGCTGATTGGCTCCTCTGTGGTGATGCTCATTGGAGATGCTCATTGAGCTGTTTCCCCGCCCTTTCAGACTGCCAGCTGATGATTGGCTCACAGCGGCCCCAGCAACATCTAGCTGATTGGCTCCTCTGCGGTGATGCTCACTGGGCTGTTTCCCTGCCCTTTCAGACCACAGAGCTGCTCATTGGGGGACTTTTTTGGCTCCGCCCATGCGACACAGCCAATCGGACTCAAGAGCAGGAGGATTGTGGGAGGTGGAGAGGCTTGTGGTTGTGAGAGAGGCTTGTGGGAAGCCAGTGGTGGCAGTTGGGCTCTGAGGGTTTTTCCTGAGGAGCTGTTTTGTTTGGTGTGTGTGGTTCTAAAAATAAAGTTTGTTTCTTTTGACAAGTGGCTCCTGAATCGTGCCCAGACAGACTGCGGCATCAGTACTAACTCCAGAGATGGGAGTTCAAACCATTCCCACAGGGGTAAAAGGACCTCTTCCCAAAGGAACAGTAGGCTTATTATTGGGACACAGCTCTTCTACTCTAAAAGGACTTATGATAAGTCCTGGGGTAATTGATTCCGATTATGAAGGTGACATAAAAATTATAGCCAGTTCTCCAAAGGGTATATCAGTAATTTCACCAGGAGATAGAATAGCACAGTTACTAATAATACCCAGCCTACATGATAAATTTTCCAGTCGTGCTGTAGAAAGAGGTTCCAAGGGATTAGGCTCCACAGGTGTAGATTGGGCTATGCTTTCTTTAAATTTAGATTCTCACCCCATGTTAAAACTAAATATTCAAGGACATGAATTTAATGGACTACTGGATACAGGTGCAGACCTTAGCATCATCTCTCGTCAAGAATGGCCAAAACATTGGCCATTACAACAAGCCACTCAAATGCTTTGAGGCCTAGGAGTGGCGACTAATCCCCATAGAAGTGCAATGGTATTAGATTGGAAGGATCCTGAAGGATGTGAAGGAAATATACAGCCATATGTATTGGATCATCTTCCCGTAAATTTATGGGGACGAGATGTCCTAGATCAATTAGGTTTGACATTAACAAATAACATCAATCAAAATGCACCCACTATTATGGCTAGACAAGGTTTTAGGAAAGGAAAAAGATTAGAAAAACAAGAACAAGGTATAGCAGCACCAATACAAATAGATCAAGGAGCAGACAGACATGGGTTGGATTTTCAGAAAGGGCCACTGAGACAATAAAAATTACTTGGAAATTAGAAAGACCAGTATGGGTTCCTCAGTGGCCCCTGACTAAAGAAAAGATACAAGCAGCCCATGACCTGGTCAAACAACAATTAGCAGAAGGACATATACAACCTTCTGTATCTCCCCATAATACTCCCATTTTTGTCATCAAAAAGAAATCTGGTAAATGGAGATTATTGCAAGATTTAAGAGCCATTAATAATGAGATGGTTATTATGGGACCTGCTCAATCGGGGATTCCTCAATTGTCTGCTTTGCCAAAAACTTGGTATGTTTTAGTTATAGATATTAAAGATTGTTTTTTTTCAATTCCAATTCATCCTGAGGATAGTCCATGTTTTGCATTTACTATCCCTGCACTGAATCATGAAGGTCCTGATCAGAGATATGAATGGAAAGTACTCCCTCAAGGGATGGCTAACAGCCCAACTATGTGTCAAATTTATGTTAACAAAGTAATCCAGCCATTTAGAAATCAAAATCCTGAACTACAAATATTTCACTATATGGATGATGTATTATTAGCACACAAAGCTAAAAACACATTGCTAGAATGTTATGCCACACTTACAAACTTATTAAAAAATTATAATCTAGAGATAGCAATAGATAAAGTACAATTAAATTTTCCAATTAATTATTTAGGAATTCTATTATCCTCAACCATGGTCCGTCCACCAAAAATTCAAATACGAGTAGATAAACTCAAATCACTTAATGACTTTCAAAAGTTATTAGGAGACATAAATTGGATAAGGCCTTATCTAGGTATACCAACAGGAGAGTTGGGACCTTTATTTGATATCCTAAAAGGTCCATCAGATCCAAATTCACCCCGAATGTTAACGCCTGAAGCAAGAAAGGCATTAAAAATCATTGAAACATATATGGAAAATATGCATTTGGATAGAATTGATATAAGTTTGCCTTTATTATTTATTGTACTACCAACAAAAAATATTTCTACAGGAGTATTTTGGCAAGAAGGTCCATTATTATGGATACATTTATCTTATTCTCCTAACACTATTCTTACTAGGTCTCCTGAGGCTGTAGGACAATTAATACTCAAAGGAATAAAAGCAGCAAAGGGAGTGTTTGGAATTTCTCCCAATAAAATTATTACTCCATATACTATGAATCAAATTGATGAATTAGCTAATGAGTTAAATACTTGGGCAATAATCATGTGTAAATCTAATGTTTCATTTGATAACCACTTACCATCTAATCCTTTATTGTCTTTTTGGTCATCGCATCCTGTAATTTTTCCAAAAATGACAAGAAAAACACCTATCATGAATGCTCCAAATATATTCACTGATGGGTCAAATAATGGTACAGCAGCAATAGTTACACCTGATCAAACTTTTACATTTTTAGTACCCAAACAATCAGCTCAAAACGTAGAGCTTAATGCAGTATTACAAGCTTTTGTGATGTTTAAAGATTCTGTATTTAATTTATTTTCCGATAGTCAGTATATAGTTAATGCTATAGTATCCCTTGAAGATGTTGGTAGGATTTCCCCTTCCTCTACTGTTTTCTCTTTGCTTTCCACTATACAAAGTCTAATCTGGGACAGAAAAGATCCATTCTTTATAGGACATATCAGGGCACATACAGGATTGCATGGAGCCCTTAGTTTGGGCAATGAGTTAGCAGATAAAACTGCACATGACATACATATTTTCTCTACACTAGAAGAAGCTATAAATTTTCATAAAAAGTTCCATGTCAATGCTAATACTTTACAAAAGCATTTTAAAATAACTAAGGAACAAGCTAGACAAATAATAAAACAATGTCAAAATTGTGTGACCTTTTTACCACAAGTTAATCTTGGAGTCAATCCTAGAGGATTGATACCTAACCATATTTGGCAGATGGACGTCACACACTTGCCAGAATTTGGAAAATTAAAATATTTTCATGTTACAGTTGATACTTCTTCTGGATTTTTGATGGGCTCCCTTCATGCCGGAGAAAAAAACGAAAGATGTTATAGCTCATTACTTTCAAAATTTTGCCACTGTGGGCATTCCAAAACAGTTAAAAACAGATAATGCCCCTGGTTATACTTCTACCTCTTTTAAACAATTTTGCTCATCATTTGGCATTACTCATATAACAGGAATACCATACAATCCACAGGGACAAGGCATAGTTGAAAGAGCTCATCAAACTATTAAAATGTACTTATTAAAGCAAAAAGACAGAATTGGGAAGGGGTATATATTCCCCAAAGATAAACTTAAAATAACCCTTTTTACTCTAAACTTTTTAAATTTGGATTCATCAGGACTTAGTGCTGCGGAAAGGCATATGTGTCCAAAAAATGTGCATAAGCCCAAGGTACTTTGGAAGGATATTCTAACAGGACAATGGAAAGGTCCTGACCCAGTAATTGTCTGGAGTCGGGGGTCTGTTGTGTGTTTCCACAGGAAGAACAGCAGCCGATTTGGATTCCGGAGAGATTAACTAAAGTCCTGACCCAGTGATTGTCTGGAGTCGGAGGCCTGTTTGTGTGTTTCCACAGGGAGAACAGCAGCCGATTTGGATTCCAGAGAGATTAACTAAAGCAATTTCTACAGACCAAAAAGAAGATGATTTGGCTCAAATCCATAACAGCTGATATCCAAAACTCCAGTTTGGCTATCCTTACATCTGCAACAGAACCAGGATGCTTTTTTCAATATCTATTTTATTATTGCCCTTTCCCACATCATGAAGTTCTATTTTGTTTTTTGAGCTCATACAGACCTAGGTTAATGTTTTGCTGATCAGTTCTATTTTTTGACTATAGAGTTTTTAAACATTGCAATGGAGATTTCACCTGTAAAATGTTATAAGGCCTTTACTATTATGTTATGTGTTGTATGTATTATATTATGTGTGCACACTTGTGTTTTGTGTTATATGTTTGAATGTACGTATGTCCATATATCATATATGATGAGCGCTCATGAAAAAATGGATCCAAATAATTTTTTTTATTCACGTGATTTAAATGGCTTAATTTAAATTGGGTAAACAGCTGTTGAGGATTGTTTTAAAATGTGAACAAAAAAGGAGGTTAACAGATCTGTTTGTTTACTTTCACCTTTCCTTTTCATTATATTTAATAATTCTCTTCAAGACAATGTAAATTGTTAAGAAATTTGTTTTCTTTTAGTGCCTTCTGGAATGTTATATAATTTTTTCTTTAGCCATTATTGCCAGAATTCCTATCTTCATCCCAGTGCCAGTGAAGACAAAGATAAAACCAATCTACAGCTTCTGCAATAGCCATCACTGAACTGCTTGCAGAACTTGCCTGGACTATGTATCACTTGTATGCATTGTGAACTCACTTGTATGCATTGTGAACTATCTGGTGGTGCAGCGACTTGTGGTAGTGTTGGGGTATTTATGCTGATGGTGTCATCCGTGGTACAATTTTTCCAAAAGGAGCCGTCAATTGGCTTGGTGTATCTTCCTCCCTTCTGCTTGTCATGATCGTTCAGCTAAAATTTGGGGGCCAACAGAGGTGAGGCAAAGAACCTCACCCCCCCCGCTGGTACAAAGACCTCTCCACAGGTGTGGCTGTATACTGGACTGGTAGTCAGTGACGGGTAAGATCCAATTGCAATGGTACCAACCTAAGACAGGAGGCTGACGCCTTGAGGTCAGCTCATCCGATAACAGGTAAGGACCATATGTACTATTGGACAACCTAAGGCAGGCACGGTCCCTAAGCCACATACTTGTTGTTTAAACAGAGAGGGGGAGATGTCGATAGCCACAGCCGAAGGGGCCCCAGCAAACTTCCAGCTGCCAGCTGATGATTGGCTCACAGCGGCCCCAGCAACATCTAGCTGATTGGCTCCTCTGCGGTGATGCTCACTGGGCTGTTTTCCTGCCTTTCAGACCACAGAGCTGCTCATTGGGGGACTTTTTTGGCTCCGCCCATGCGACACAGCCAATTGGACTCAAGAGCAGGAGGATTGTGGGAGGTGGAGAGGCTTGTGGTTGTGAGAGAGGCTTGTGGGAAGCCGGTGGTGGCAGTTGGGCTCTGAGGGTTTTTCCTGAGGAGCTGTTTTGTTTCGTGTGTGTGGTTCTAAAAATAAAATTTGTTTCTTTTGACAAGTGGCTCCTGAATCGTGCCCAGCCAGACTGCGGCACTAAGGATCAAACCCAGGGCCTCACATATGCTAGGCAAGTGCTGTACCACTGAGCCACAACCCCAGCCCCCAGGTTTATTTCTTATAAGAAGAAAATCTTTATAAAATTTTAGAAAAAGCAGAGAAATTATATATATATATATATAATATAATTAATGTAATAATTATATTTAATGTATAATGTAATAATTCAAAAGGGAAAGCAAACACAAAAAATAATCAGGTAGCATTTTTTTATAATAATAGTCATGTATATTTCTTCCTTCAGCCAAATACACATACAACACTCAAGAGAATTAGAAACTTTGCATTTTTGAAAAATGCAAGTTGCTATCCTATTAGATTAAAAAATGTTCCCTAAAGAATATTTCTCAATCCATGCATAAATAATAAAATGGTGGAATGGAAATTTCCAAGCTCTCAATGTAAGCTTTAGAACCCACTAAGAAGCTTGGCACTAACATTTACTTTCCAGTTATAAATGGAACCTCCAGGACAGCTTCAAAAAACTCATGAGCATAAGAACATTTTATAGTACCAGAGCTAGTAACCTTTATTTAGGTAAATAAAGAAGTATCCAGTTTACAGTTACTACTACAAGAGTAACCCAGGCAACAACTGCCTCCCACAATAGCAAAGTCATAATATCCCCATTCATTGCGTATTCAATTATTTAAGTGGAGGTATGAGGATTTACAAATAACTAAATTACTTTCTCTTGATTAACTCATCAAATAGATATTATTTGAATGAAGCCATTTCCTTTTACATTATGGATGCATTGTTTCAACTCAAAAACAGCATGATGGTTTAGCAAATAATATACAATGTTTGGGAAAGAGAATACTGTTAAGTTTAAGTCATTCTGTGCCAGTAAGATGATTATCCTCAAAGGTCAATCATAAGTTAACTTAAAGGGCACCAAATTCTAATAGTAAAGTGAATTCCATTATAATTTTGTGACAAGAGCAGGAATTAATATTTCACTTTAAAAGTCATACAGATGTTCTTAAAAATTCTCTGCACTTTCCATGCAATTTTACTGTGAACCTAAAACTGCTCTAAAAGTAAGTCCCTTTGGACCCAAGCATTGAGATCAGATCTCATGAACTGAGTCCCTGTTTAATTTCTTCTGATCCTTGTCTTCCAGGATAATTGGGTAGAGAAATTTTTCTTTCATTACCATGAGTCCGGTCATCATTGAGAGGACCTCAGGGGCATCTATCCCTGCCCCCAACCTATGCCTTGTGTAACATGTCATGAACTGCATGTGGGCAAACTAATCAATGACAACAATAGCCTGACGAAATAATGATCTTTGTTTTTGAGATTTGCAGGACTAAGGAGCATCTCATAATCTGCTTGAATCAAACGTATGAAATATGATATGTCAAGAGCTTTGTAATGTTTTGAACAACTAATAATAATTAAAAAAAGAATCAAAAATAAAAAAAGAATTAAAAAAAAAGGAGCATCACATGGTTAGGTGATTAGAATCAGATCTGCATCATTGGTCCACATACTGTGAGAAGGCACCTACCAGTCTGGGGACAACCATCAGTCACCTATATAAACTACTCTTCAATCAGCTTCCCAGCAAGATGGACTTTCTGACAGGAGTAATCTATCTTCTTGTCTACCTGACTGCTCTAATGAAGCTGCCTCTTTTATCTCAACACTTTGTCTCTTGACTTAATTGGCCCATTATGTAACAAAAAGATGGACTTGGGTTCAATAACACTGTTTTATAAAGAAAAGTTTGGGCTGGGGATGTGGCTCAAGCGGTAGCGCACTCGCCTGGCATGCATGCGGCCCGGGTTCGATCCTCAGCACCACATACAAAGATGTTGTGTCCGCCGAAAACTAAAAAATAAATATTAAAAAATTCTCTCTCTCTATCTCAATAAAAAAAAAAAGGTAATCACATATCCATTTTTTTATCTCAAATTATTTTCTGGGGAGGATAAAATAGTCTCCAACAATACAAGATCATCCATAGGATGGCAAAACTACTAAAGATCAATTCAGTCCTTCCTCTTCCACTTGGAGTCTTTCTAAGCTGTAAAGAAAACAAAACTTTCCCCAACAACCTATTTCAAGAGTAATGAAGTTTTCTTATTCCTACATCCTCACTTCCAAATAAGTTCTCCATAAAATTAACAAAAGAAACAAATGGCAGTGCAGAGGCAGCACATACCTAGATTCCCTCCAATGCTTCTCACTATTGAAACATACAGCTGCTCTTATCAGAATGGAAAATTACCTCCTGGTCCACTCAGTGGTAAAATTCCACACAGCTTCCTTCAGTGAAGCTTGTCAGAGCCCAAACGTCTCTAGTAATTCATTTACCACATTATTATCTGCCTTTAATAGATGTGTGTGTGTGTGTGTGTGTGTGTGTGTGTGTGTGTGTGTTGCATGTCAGAAGGAGAGAGAACCATTATCTATATGTCAATCAATAGAATAAATTCACACTGGTGAAGAAAGTTAGAGTACCTACTCTGGACCCTTCTGTGGAACTTAGAATGCACTCTATATTCTTTTGGTTGTTACTTACAGCAAGTAGCTCAAACAAAGAGAAAATAAACTGTTGGGAGAATCAGATGGGAGTAAAACTAGCCCCTATGGTTTGAGGAAGAGGTTTCTACTAAGGTGTTCTGTTCTACTCTCACGTAGAAAGAACTTAATATGTATCAACAATAGAGGACACCCTCTGAAAGATTGTCTCAAGAGGTCTACTTTAGGCCATGGGAAAGTCCCATTTTTCATGTAGTTTACGTTTCCACCATCTACTTGGCAATGCAACATAGTTACCCAAGTCTTTGAGTAGAGTCTTATAAACGCCTAGGGCTGCATGTGGCACTGGGGAGGAGCATCAAGAGCTTGCACTGTTAAGGGTACCTTCATGAAGGCAGCAGCAAGGACTGAAGGGACTGTGTCTAATGTGCCAGAAGGGGATCAGCAAGGGAGGAAGAAGTGGCTCACCCAGGAAACAGAGCAGGAGGCAGAGCACCTGACACCACAGAGCCACAGTCTGCTGCACACATTGGGGCATGATAAGTGAGAACCCCCCATCCCCCCATCCTTCAGACAGGGAGTACCAAAATGTCTCAAAGCCAGGCTTGATTTTTCAGCTCATAACCTGACAAGAAAGACAAATCCAACTGAAAGGAAGCAAAATCCATCCCTGTTCTTCATCTCACTCCCCAAGAAGAATGAGATTGGCTGTGGGAACACAGATCCAGGATGAAGCAGGGAGTTTAGAAAGAGAGCAGCGGGGCCAAGCCAACAAATGAAATGAATCCTCTGTGAACAAACAAAGCCGTCAGCATGGATGTTCAGAGCAGATTAGAGTGAAGTGTGGCATTTTTTGGAGATCAATAGGTGAAGATTTCATATTTAAGGGGAGATTGAGGTAAAATAACTGATGAAATGTAAATGATGTAAGACTTCACCCAGGGCAAAGCCACACTGTTGCCACCAATTTCCTTTTCTGTAGATAATTAACTCCAGTTTTGGCTGAAAGACAGCATATACTAGCTGTCACAAGGCAGGCAACTGCCCCACAACTGAGTTCTGGCCAGTTAGAAATAAACAAAATCACTGGAAGAGACTCCAGGGAGGGCCGATTAAAGATACCTGCCTCTATTGGAAGAAAAGTCCCTGTTGTTTTTTCCTTTTCTTCTTCTTCCTGTGATCTCTAAGTTGGGCACGATGGCTGAAACTTCAAAAAGCTTTCCAGACTCTAAGGTGACCTTGAAGACAGAGACACATGCTAGGATGGAAGAATGGAATCAAGAAAAGTCTGAGTCCCTAGTGATCACCAAATCTACCCAACCCTCTTTCTCTGGACTTGTTTTGCAATGGAGAAAAATAAGCAGCTATACTATTTAACTGTTGTTTTAGGTTCTCTGTAATATTCAGCTGCATTGAATCCTAAATGCTATAACCACCACCCAGCACAGAACCCCCTAGGACAGTAATATCAGAAGACACACAGGTGAACATCAGCATAATTGGGGAAAGTGAAGGAAAAGAGGCAGATAAACCAGTAAGATGTCTGTTAACTTGGTTAATTGTAAACTTAGAGAAATATCTTAAGTTTATAATTATTAGCCATTGTACATCCATGCATAAGATAAATGTCCATACCTAAGATAAACTATACCATGTTCATTCCAGAATTTAAGTTTAGCTATTCTCAAAAAATCCTTCTGTCACCTTCAAAAAGTTTAGAGATAAAGAAACTCACCAGTGAGAGAGCAGTAGTAGAGAGCATGCTTGGAATGTTGCAGACCCTGGGTTCAATACCCATCACACACACACGCAAAAACAAAACAAAACAAAAAAAAAACCCCACAACTCACTGCCATTTATAGGGACTGGGACTCTGCCTGTTTAATACCATCAAGTGCTTGAAGCCCATAGTGAGCAAAAACACATCAGCAGCACTCCTATGCAATACTGATGTTTATAGATTTATTCCTAGGTATGACACGTTACCCTCAAACCAAAGGAAGCACAAAGTCAAAAGCATGTAATTTGGGGGGTTGTGGCTCAGAGGTAGGGCTCTCACCTAGCATGTGTGAAGCACTGGGTTTGATCCTCAGCACCACATAAAAATAAAATAAAGATATTGTATCCACCTATAACTAAAAACTAAAAAAGTTTAAAAGGCACGTAATTTTTTATTGGGCATTTGCTATGCATGTGTCTTCTACTAGATAAAGGAGCTAACAAGAGAGACTCCCTGCTCTCAGGGAACTTACAGTTAGAAAAGGTCTGACACAGAACACTTAAACAGTATCAGGAGAAGAAAGGACTGGAGAGCTCATGGAAGGGAACTGATGCAAAAGAATAATGATCTCACATAATGACCATTGGAAAAAGTCACAGGAGCTCTCCAAGCAAAAAGATAGTATGGGTAAAACCTAGGCAGGGAAACTCACATATAAATGTGGGAAAATTAGGGAGAGCAAAGTATACTTAGGGTGTAAGTGGTCTGCTGGATGAACTGCATTTGATGAGGCACAAACAGGAAGCATATGATTTTTCTCCTGTGGTTGGGTTTAACTAGTTACATTGGATCCTCTGGCCTGAGCCTCTTACTGCCACCCTGGGCCAAAGCCACACTTGTTCAGTCATTTACAGAGCCAAAAATAATTTTGATTTCAGATATCAAAAATTCCAGGCCATATAAATGAAAAATATAATTTCATCCAGCTTTGTAGCTTTAAATGCCTCAAAACATACTTATTTCTGACTCTAGACCTAACCTCCCCTTTGAACTCTAATTACCTGCATGACATCTGCACTCAGAATCTAATAGCTATCTCAACATTAACCTAGTCCAACATGACTCTTCTACAGCGAAACAATTCTCAGTTAATAATAGTTTTATCCTTCAAATCACTCAGGCTTAAAATCATACTAGTCTTCCCTGTCATAGCCCCATCCAATCCATCAGCAAACCTGGATGTCTTTGTCAGGAAACATTTTTCATATCTTATACTTGTAATACCCTACCCCTGACCATTTGTCATTTCTTCTCTCCTACTTCATTTTTTTTCCTTATCACATAACACTTTCTACATATTTATTTTTTCTGTTAACTTCATTCATTTTTCCACCCTATAGATAATAAGATCAATAATGCCAAAGAACTTTATATATTTTGTTCACTCTTGTGTTCCCTGAATCTAGAATAGTACCAAGCATAAAATAAATAATTGATATATGTTCATCAAAGAAATGAGTTAATTACATCCATTCCCAATTTCTTTTCTCTTCCCAGGTCAAGCCTCTCAGGCCTGCAATGGGGAGGGAGTTGATTCCTATTATTTTATTAATTCTTCCTACTCAATTTTCTCTCAATCCCTTCAGGTTTCTCCAAGGTCAGCAATAAGAAAAGGAGAGATTAAAAGACAGGGAAAAGTACTTCCTGTTGGCAGGTGTGCTCATAGTTCTCCCTTGGCTGACTGACTAGGTATTTTGCTGTCCATTATGGAGAATGTTCAAATGCTGCTGTTTCATGGGATGCTTGCGTATTGTTTAGAGACCTTTCCAGACCTCTGCAGAGATCTCTGTACTGCATTAGCTCCAAACAGACACCACCCCCACACACACACACCACTGATCTTTAGTAAATCCCCCCAAGCTCATTCCCTAGGGGAGGTCTACTTCATGCAGAGCATACACCTGGGACCCCCTCTTCCTCCCTCCATTGCATCCACTTGACCTATTGGAAACGCCCAGAACCTTGTCCTGTCAAATGCTTTTTCTACCAACTGTTGTTTATTTCTTTTACCTTGGTACTTCAGTCAGCCTACTGCCCTTCAGATTCACCAGAGGGAAGAAAACTACCAGGCTCCACATTTCAATCCCCAGGGGAGAACTCTCACAGAAATTCTCTCAACACTCAGCTTCAGTATTCTCCAGAGCCCAAGCAGCAATTCCATAGTACAGTAAATGTGCAGAAAGGTTGTAGAGCTTGAGGTTCCCCCTCTTTCAGAAAGCTTCATGTCCCTCTGATTTCTATGAAGAGAAGAGGGAACACAGTCCTGTCTACCACTAGGAATTGTGCTTTCTAATCAATTATCTTTTGTTTTTTAAATTTTCTCTGGTATAGTGAACTGAGGAAAATGATAGTCACACACTCATTTTACCACTATAAAAATCCTCTAGAAGTGTGTAGCAGCTCCCTTTAGAAGGCATGGATATCTACTACATACCACTCTTACCTTTGAGGTTTTAGTTGAAATTCTAAAACAATAGGAAAAGTCTCATTCCACTTTCATTAATATCTGTGTTCGGGTCAGTATACCAAAAGCTTAGAGTGAAGAGTACAGCATTCCCAAATATAAAGCTGGGTGGACCCTACTTCATAAAAGATCATGTATGCCACGCCAGGAAATCTGGACTTTAATGACATTTCAGAGCCAGTGAAAAGTTTTAAAGTAAAAAGGTCAGGGAACCTTTTTACATGTGCAACATGAGGCATAAATATTCTGGTAACATGGTGAAGGATGGATTAAATGCGAGCAATTCTGGTATCTGACCAGTTATAGAAAGCCATAACAGTAATCTAGTCAAAGGTGCTCACACTTCGAGCAAAGGAATTGAAGTTGTTAAGAAATGGTAGAAGATAAAGATACTGAGATGCCAGGGGAGACATATGTGAAGAGGGCAGCTGGTGAGGAAGACAGGAGAGTCACAGGTGTTGTCCCACTTTGTGCCTGAACACTTATTTGGATGGTGGGGAAATTCACTGTGACAGGAACCCTGGAAGAAAATTTTATGTGGAAGATGATTAATGTAAATGATAAAAACACTAGCATCACAAGGTAGTAATGACCCGTGACAAAGAAGTGGCACAGTTCGGCACTGTAGGAAAGGTAGACTCAGTGAGTCTTCTGTGGGCAGAAGGGAGGATGTCCATGGGAGGATGAAACATTTGCCTTGGACCTCTAAAGTCAGGAAGGAGCTCAAGACCTGAAAGATGGAGAAATGAAAATCTAAGTCACAGAAGCCAAACAGCTCACATGAGACACAAATTGATCATGAGACAGATATTTAGCGAACTAGTGGAAACCAGCTAAGACCAGAAGTTAATGGCAGACATATTCAAAACACAAAACATGGAGGGAAAGCAAGAAAGAACTCATACTCTGTCCTCTAGGTTATTACATCAACATACACAGGACTAAGTACACCACATTTTGCCCAACTCTTTCTTTAATGTAAGTCAAATCTGTCCAATCTGGCAAGTTAATGGTGTCATCAATTGAGGACATTAGTGAACACTTAATTAGGCACAACCTACTAATTGAGAAAGGCTGTATAGATTTCAACTAAATATTCGTGTTTAACTCATCTGCCATTATCTTTGAAGGAAGTGAGAGTGGAAGAAAGGAGCATGAATAAAGGAGGCAAAAGAAAGGAATCTATAGATATAATTCTTTTGAATTATTTAGAGGTTTTTGACAGCATAACTTAATGAAGACTGCTTTGAGAATTTAAATGAATGTGAATTTAGGATACAAAAGAATCTTTGTCATGAATGGAGAACTAGCTTCATATCAGGGAAAAAGGAAGTGTGATAAATGAGTATGTCTTTTTTATAAGTTTTGAAGTAATTAACATATATTCACTTAATTAAGTGCATTCAGGGTCTCCACAGAAATATTATTATTATCCACTAGTATGATGAGAAATATTTTCATCCCGATTTCTCATTAAGACCAAGAACAAATCACTAATTAAATCTGGGGGGATCACATAATAAATCAAGCAACTTTTATTTGAAGGTAATCTGTAAAAATCATTTGTAACTCTGATATTATGACCTATGAAATATCTGGAAAGTTTTACCTAAAAATGGCTTATAGAAAGCAATGCCACCAACACAATCTGGCTCTTTTTGAATTCTGTGAAGAGTATTAAGCTATAAAACCCTGACTTGTAAGGAATACAGGCAATATAAGAATCAGAATATGGTACTATGAGCAGAGATGTTTTATTCCCTCTCTTCCCTTGAACTGTTTATTAATTCAGCTAAGAATAAAAATAAAATAGAATCTCATTACCTATATCCAGGCCTTACAATGATTTTTTACATTACCAAGCAATGCTTTCAATAGAAATCCAGATTATTCCATCAAAACAGAATGGTAAGGTCAGCACTGGAAGTCTGTTACATGCAGCAAAAGATAAAGAAGCAGAGTTCTGATATGATACTGTAACAGTAACCCCAGTAAATTCAATTACTTGAGACAATCAATTTCTAAATTGGCTACCAGACCCAGCAAGGACTGAGTTTGTTGACAATCCAGGTTTTTAATGTTTTTGATCTGAAGTTTCCTGCAGGGCATTCCTGCTAATGGAACTAATCAAACTTGTTAGGCCACAGTGACAACTACATTTAGAGAACAGCACTGTGTTTCTGCTTGGAGCCTCCATTTCATCTGAGCTTCGTGAAAATAGGTCTGGAAAACATCACAATATACATATTCACTATATATAAATTCACAATATATATATTCACTATAGCTGAATATATATTTTGGCTAAATAAATTTATTTAATGCACTCACTTAACCACATTAGACTACATCTTTACAACATGATAAATATAGATGATTAATGATAGTCTGTGATGTTTCACAAGAATCCAAAAACTCTATCAAACAAAGATTCCAACATACCTTTTAGGAACCTTTATCAGGATAACATATACCGTAGAAGGAAGGTTCTATGTCCTTCAGTTGCTATTAAAGAAGGGGTCTGGGGCTGGGGCTGTAGCTCAGTGGCAGAGCACTTGCCTTGCATGTGTGAGGCACTAGGTTCAATCTTCATCACAACATAAAAATAAATAAATAAAATAAATAAAGGGATGCTGTCTACATACAACTACAAATTTTTTTTTAAAAAAGAACGAGTCTGATATGACAGCTCAAATATGCTCAAATCTATACAATACCAAAGTAATCAAAACACTGTGAGGCATTATTATAATTATTTATTTCAGAAAGTAAATAAGTATATTAGATAAAGCTTTCACTTTCTTTTTATCCCATATAGAAGTCTCTCCTATGCTACTTTCAACAAATAGCTATCATCCAATGTCCAAACTGGGTATTAAAACAAATTTTGGAGCCCTGAAGAGAATTCATTTTACTAGTTAAGCATCAAAAAGAAATGTTTATATCAGCCTTTCTGGTCTGTATTTCTTCTCTCTGAGCCAATATCTGACTTTTACATTTGTGTACCATGTGTAGACACATATGCTCTTACTTTAATTTTCCTGATGCCATTCCCCATTTTAATGACTACACCTACTTTATTGTTTTAAATGAGGTTATTGTTGTATCCTTTATTTATTTTCTATATTGAATCTTTCCCTTTTGTCCCTGTAGATTCTTGAATCTCAGTTCCTGACTGACAACACAGGCACAGGGCAGTTCATGGCTGCACTGGAACACTCAGCTCTCTGGCCACTGCCCTCTCTGGCTTGGGGGAGTAGCCACAGGTAAGTATAATCCAGGACACAAAATTTGTGAAAATATAAAACGCTCTCTCATTTATTACTTCATTTCAGCATCAAAGCAACTCTGCAAAATTGATAAAATGTACATAACTTCCCCATTTCACACACACAAAACATGAGGTGTAGAGTAATCAAATAATTGGTTCAAATACAATTGCTGGTAATCAGTGAATTAAAGTGTTCTCACGCCCAATTTAGTGAGATTTTTTTCCTAAACAATTTTACAAAAGAAAGGATCTCTGCTACAGATATCAAGAAGTAGACTTGGGGATTGACCCTATGTTGAGAGTAAGGAAAGGGGATAATATAAGAATAATTCCAAGACTTTAAGCTAAGAAAGTTACTCCCCCATAACTGAAAGGAGGAACAGCAAGGGAGGAGCAGCTTAATGACAACATAATAAATATATTTTATATGTTATTTATGGAGATCTCTATATTTTGAATGTCCACTGGTGATTATAACGTGCAATTAACATGTTATTGTAGCAAATGAGAAACATACATATATATGAAGGAGTTGGTTATGTAGAATACTCTTCTAGAAATAAATCCCCTAGTTATATAAGAATATTAGAAATATAGTGAGACTTTTGAGACACTATGCCAAACTAACCTCTAGAAATAATAAAATCACAGTTCTACCAGCATGAACAAAATGAGAATTTCAACAGAAATAGAAAAAAATTAAAGTACCACATAGAAATCATAGGCTGAAGAACACAATAACTGAATTGAAAAGTTCACTACAAGGGGTTAAACAACAGACTATATCAAGTCAAAGGAAGCATTAGAAAACTTAAAGAGAGGTCACCAGAAATAATTCCATAAAAGCTAACAACTATCCAAATCTGGAAAAGAAAATAGACATCCAAAACCAAGAAGTCCAAAGGACAACAAAATAAGTTATACCCAAAGAAAAAGAAACGAAATCACACACAAGACTCATCATAGTCAAACTGACCAAAGCCAAAAGAGAATTCTGAAAACAGCAAGAGTGAGTTGCCACATGCAGGGAAACCTCCATAAGATTCTCAGCATATTTTTAGAGGAATTCTTGCATATCAGAAGGGAATGAAATAATATATTCAAAACGTTGGAAGAAAATAACTGCTAGGCAAGAGCCCTGGACTGAACTCTCTTGTCTTTTCATCATTGTAACCAAAATATCTGACAATAGCAAAGTAGAGGAAGAAAAGTTAATTTGGGATTCACAGTTTCAGAACTTCTGTCCACAATCAACTGATTCCATTGCTCTAGGCCCAAGATGAGGCAGAACATTATGGAGAAGAGCATGGTGGGGGAAGACTGCAACCAGGAAGTAAAGAGAAAGCACATGTAAGGAGCCAAGGCAAGATGTCATCCCCAAGGGCCTGCCTCCAGTGACCTATTTCCTCCAGCCACACATCCTGGCCTATACTTACCACCCAGTAGTCCATTCAAGTTATTAAGCCTTCAAATGGATTAATCCACTGATGAGGTTACAGCTTTCATCATTACCTAAAATTCCACCTCTGATCCTTCCAGCATTGCAAATTATTATGCTTTCAAACATGAATTTTCTAGGGAACACTTCTATATTCAAACCATAACACAAACATACATATATAACACCAAAAATTGGCATTCATGTAAACCTTAGACTTTGGGTGATAATGATGTGCCAATGTAAGTTCAAATTTTAATAAATGTAGCACTCTGTGGGAGATGTTGCTAATTGGGAAGGCTATGTGATAGGAAATACATAGAAAATCTCTGCACCTTTCACTCAAATTTTAACTTTCAACTGTCCTAAAAAATGAAGTTTATATTTCAAAAGAATACTATACCTGGAAAAATGCCCTTCAAAAATGAAGGAGTGATAGACTTGTAGGCAAAAATCTGACAAAGTTATTCTTGTAATAACTGCCTTACAAGAAATGTTAAAAGAAGTTCTTCAAGTTAAAAGGAAAGACACCAAATAGCATAACACAATAAGAAATCCATTGGTAAAGGTAGATAAATAAACAACACAGAATTCTGTGTTAGTATAATGGTCAATTATATTTATTTCTATATTTGAATTATTCAGTTATTTAAATTATTCAGTTAATTCAATTATTTTAATTCTATCACAAAAGTTAAAAGATGAAAGTAAAAAATAGCTGTAACTAAAAATTATGTTAAAATTATGTTATGTTGCAACAGAGGGGAAGAGATAAAATGTGGTCTTTGTATTGGATTGAAATTCAAGTGTTACCACTTTAAAATAGACTATTACAAATATAAGACATTTTATGTAAGCCCCAAGGTATACACACATTGAAAACCTACAGAAGTTACACAAAAGAAAAGAAACCAAAGCACATCAATACAACAAACAATACAAAACGGAAAATACAAACAAAAGAGCTACCAGACTAATAGAAAACAATTAATAAAATGGCAATACCAAATCCTCCCCCATCAATAATAACTTTAAATATAAATGGACTAAACTTTCCAAAGACATAAAATGCTGAATGGATAAAAACATAATGGATAAAAATCCAACTATAAGTTGTGTACAAAAGTACTCACTTTAGATTTAGACAGGTTTTAACATAGAATTAAAGTGAAGGAATAGAAAAATATATTTTATGCAAGTAGTAACCAAGAAAGAGCAGGGTAGCTATACATATATGGGCCCTAATCCCATTCATAAGGCCTCCACCCTCATGGATTAACCATCTGCCAAATGCCCAATTCTCCAATACCACTATTCTTGGGATTGGGTTTCAACATATCAAGGGAACACAGATATTCAGACCATTGAAAGTGCACAGAGGAAAGTTTTTTGCAATAAAAACCTATGTTAAAAAAAGAAGGCAGCCTACCTCAATGAGCTAGAAAAAGAAAAAAAATGAGGCCCAGATTAACAAAAGGAAGAAAATAACAAGAGATTAGAGGATAAATAAACAAAATAGAAAAGAGGGAAATAATTTTTTAACCAAATTTTTAACCAAATTAAGACTGGGTATTTTTAGAAGATAAATAAAATTGACATGCCATTAACTAAGTTATGAAGAGTAGAAAAGCCTCAATTAAAATAAAAATGAAAAGGAAACATTAAAACTGATATCATACATATAAAAGGATCATAAGAGGCTACTATGAACTCACTGGATATGCATAACCTCACTGGATAACCTAAAAGGACCGGATAAATTCCTAGAAACATATAACCTGTAAGACTCAATCATGAAGAAGTAGAAAGTCTATACAAGCAGAGAGACTGAATTAGTTATCAAAAATCTGCCATTTATCAAAAAGCCCAGAACAAAATACCTTCACTAATGAAGTCTACTAAACATTTAAAGAATAAAGTCCAATTCCTCTCAAGCTCTTCCAAAATACTAAAGAGGAAGAAATACTTCCAAACTCATTTAATGAGGCCAACAGTACCAGAAACCAAAGCCAGACAAAGGCACCAAGACAAGAAAACTGCAGAGAAATTACTCTTGTGAACATACATGCAAAATTTTCTGCAGGATATTAGCAAAACAAATCGAACAGCGCATTCAAAGGATCAAACATTATAAACAAGTGGAATTTATCCGTGGGACATGAGAACAGTTCAACGTGCAAAAAACACTTAATGTGGTTCACCATATCAACAGAATATAGAATAACATAAAGCACAATAGATGCAGAAAAAAAAGATTGATAAAATTCAACATGTTTTAATACAAAATTCTCAACAAACTAGGAATAGAAAAAAATAAACTCAAAACATAATAAATGCCATATGTGAAAATTCCACAGGTAATATCTACCCACCAACAAAGTACTAAGTTCCCTTTTCTCTGCATGCTCCCAAATATTTTTTTTCCTTGTCTTTTTTTAAAATGGAGCTTTTTGCCTTTAGCCCCAACATGATTAGATCTGGTGGACACTGTGCTAAGTGAAATAAGCCAGACCAGAAAGAAAAATTTTATACAATCTCAATTCTGTAAGGAATCTTAAAAAATACTAGGAAGGTCAAATATGCAGAGATAAAGAATACAGTAGTGGTTATGGTGGGGAGACAGAAAATGGAAAGCTTTAGGTCAAAAGATATAGATACAAAGTAGCAGATCTCTAGGATGAACAAGTCTAGAGACAGAATGAACAATATGAGACCAGGACTGCAGTTAACAAAACTGCATTAGGAATATTTGGTAAGCAGTAGATTTTAGTTACTATAAAAACTACTTTAGCACATCAAATAACTCTGTGATAAGATGATAGTTAATATACTTCACTATAGTAGCCATTTTAAAACGAATAGATATTTCTCCAAAGAAGATAACAGAAGTGGTCAAACAGATGGATAAAAAGATGTTCGTCATCAGAGACATGCAACTCAAAACCACAATGAGATATTACTCCATACCCTTCTTCATGGCTATTACCAAAATAACAAAATAGCAAGTGTTAGTTAGAATGTAGAGAAATTGAAACCCTTGCTTACTATTGGTAGGAATGCAAAATTGTACAGCCATTATGAGGATCCTCAAAAAATTAACAGAACCTCCCCCATGATCCAGCAACCTCACTGCTGGATATTTACCCCAAAGAATTGAAATTTTAATCCCAAAGACATATTAGCACTGCTATGTTTACTGTAGCACTATTCACAATATCAAAGATGTTCACAGCCAAAATGCCCATCAACAGATAAATAGGTAAAGAAAATATGTACATACATACAATGGAATACTATTCATCCTTTAAAAAGAAGGAAATTTTGCAACACAGATTAAGCTTGAGAACATTAAGCTAAATAAAACAAACTAGCAACAGAAATGTGAATTCTGCCAGATTCCACTTACAAGAAGTTTCTAAAATACTCAAATTCATAGAAGGCAAGAATAAAATGGTTGTTGACAGTGTCTGGGATAGTGGGAGATCAGGATTTACTAATCAGCAGCTAAAAAGTTTCAGCTAAGCAAGATAAATAAGCTCTAGAGATCTGCTGTACAACATTATACCTATACACAATAATGTATTGTGCACTTATCTAAAAAGAAAGACATTCACAATCTTACCACAAAATCTTGACCAGAGAAGCTCACACTGTTTAATTTCACATCCACACTAGTTAAAAAGCCAACATAAAAGTTACCTTAATTTGTGAGTTTTTAGAGCAAAAGAATGCATGTGTGAATGATTTAAATATGGGAACCACTATCTGGCATCCATTTTTGAAATTACTGTAAAAAGAGGCATATGTGCCAACTGTCCATGTTAAAATGAGAAGGTAAAATAAGAAAATATCTTTTAACTGCTGAGAACTCTGGCAAAGATTCCTAGTGAGTCATAAAGATTGAGAATATTGCCAATGATTCACAAATGCTAAAAGCTTGGGAGTATAATGCCAGATGGACAAATAAGTGTAAAGAAGTTTTCTGGCAAAAATCATAAATGAAAACAGCTTTGATTACTACATCCAGGAGATGGAATCTTACACCAGGATTATGAATTGGTTCGTAGCTTTCACTTTGGAAGAATTATCCTTTGAGAGCTATACTACAGGAGAAATCACACCATCCAAACCTTGAGAGTAGCATTCAAGTATGTGGAATAACTAAAACTTGGAAATACTCATGAAAGGAAAACTGTAGAAGAATATCTCTCAAGAAAACTTTTTCTGCCATATAAGTTAAACATTTCCAAGGACTTTCTTCTAACAAGAGAAAAAAAAAGTAGAATATAGCTATTGCTGTTTTAGCAGCATAATATCAACCAAGAAACTAGGTTTATTTTAATGGGCTATTTTCATGTACTGGGAAACTAAGTAAAGACACCAGTGGAAAGCTAAGTTGAAGGGCCCAAATTTCAGTGTAACAACTTGTAGTGTTTCTAAGTAAAATTAAACAAAATTTACTAAGAGAACCCACAGAGTGCAAGAGGTTTTTCCAAAGACAGTGTCCAATACCATGAATGGTTTCCAGATGCCAGCACATAGATGCGCTCCTATAATCCCAAAGACTCTAGAAGCTGAGGGAGGAGGATCCCAAATTCAAAAAGCCAGCCTCAGCAACTTGGTGAGACTCTAAGAAAACTTAGCAAGACCCTGTCTCTAAATAAAATATTAAAAAGAGCTGGGGATGTGGCTTAGTGGTTAAGCACCCCTTGGTTCAATCTCTGTTACCAAAAAAAGAGTTTCCACACATTCTAAAGAAAATGTCAATCTCCAGCTAGCCACTTAATTCCACTTTTAATGATCAGTAAGTAGGTAAGGAAATATGTTATCTAACTTTTTGGAAGAAATTAATATATGAAGGACCATCTTACTAAATCTGATAAACAAAATGAAGTCATTAAATAATAAAACTTTCTTATTTCTTCACATACTATCATAAACTTTTAGATTTAAGGGAGTTTTATTATCAAATCAAATGTTCAATTTTTTTAACCATATGATGTAACTTATTCACATTGGTTAATTCCTTTAAGGCAGTGGTTGTTTCCCATCTATGCATTCTCAAGAATTATGGATCAAACCTTACATGTTATTAGCACATATTTGTTAAATAAATTACTGAATCCTTTCCAATGAAAAGAATTGAAGATAGTGATACCTGTGCTTAGCCTTGAAAATTACATCAGATTTACCAAACAGAAAGGAAGGAGGGCAGGGGATGAAGATTCTGACGGATAATAGAACACGCAAGACTGAAGTTAATGTTGCAAAACAAACAGAATCTCTCCCATTTTCCCATATTATCCACAATTACATATAAATGTCATATTCAATATAAGAAACTATTATAAAATGTGGGGAATCACTAGTAAATGTGTATCTTGGAATCAATAACATGCAATATGCAGACTCTGTTAACAGTGAAGCTTCAGAATATAAGCCTTCTATTCTTGCATTGCAGCTATTAGTTTTCAGCTTTATGAACATAAAAAATTGATGGGAGGCTTATTGTGTTTCATTTATATATTCATACATTTGTACTCATCCTTGTTTAAAAAATGATATGAGGAAGTTCGTAAAAATATTTGGTCACAGAATTTTTTAAATAGAAAGTGAGATAAAGATAGAATGAACACTTGTTATAAGTAGAAAACAAATTTGGCACTGGGATTGTTACTGATTAAAGCAGTAAAACAAACACAATTAGTCATTCAATACACAGTTTTTGTTACATGAAAATAAACTGGTAATGGTCAAGAAGGAAAACTATTCCTCTCTTCTAAACCCTTGGAAGAATTTCTGTCCTAAATTCTGATGAAGATAGCAAGTTAATTTTGAATGTTTTTTCCCTCAAAACATCTTTCAGTGCAGACTAATTGTATACTACCAATTGCAACTTAGTAGAGGTAATTCATGAAAGGGGTGAAACAATTCAGTCTACATCTCTCTGACATTCTGGCTTTATTTGGGAATAAATTTTTGTGTCTAATGTCAGGAGTTGATGGATTTCATAAAAGATAGTCCTAGGCTAAGATGACAATACTCTCAACTATCAAGAATCATTAAGTGGTAGTAAAATCAGGCAATTCTCCCTGACAAATATCTGAATTGTACTTATTGTATTTTTCCAATCAGTTCCATCAGCTGAAAGAGAGTGAGTTCATCATCACTCCGTGAATACCTAGAAACTTAAGCACAGGGTGAATGTCAGTAGGGTTTAACCTGCTTAAAAATATTTAAACACCAATGCAATACAAATTTATATGAGTGTACGGCATAAGACACCCACTGTGTTGTACAATAGGTCCCTGCAGTCCCCTGCTAAACCAAACTGTAACTTAAATTACTAGATTAATGTAGTTACAGATTCCTAGGAGGGAGGGCTTGGTTTGGAGGCAGCGTCTGTACACAATTATGTATTGAAGTTTCCAAAGTTTTAGCAACTGAAGTTGTATCAGCATGTGCTGGATGAATTTCAACACTCAATATTAGTAAGAATTGAGTCCAGATTACAAGAGAATTAAGTTCAGATGACAAAAAAAAAAAAAAATTACAACACCTCCACTGCATGAAATTCTTCTTTTTCACTGCAATGTTTTCTGCAACTTTCCTAATCACTTCTTTGTTCTCTCTACATATGTAAAATTCTTCTGACATTTCTTATTCCATCACTTGCTTACTATTGAAATAGTAAAATGAATATTAAAGAAATCAGTTAAGAGGCTGCAGATCAGGAAAGGAGATGAGAGGAACAGCACAGTCTTCTGGAGTCTATGTGTATTTTGATCTCTGAACAAGCAGGGGCATATCTGTGAATCTTGGCAGAGAGAGACAGATGTTTTAGGCTCAATTGATATTCTTGATTACATACAGAAATGAGAAATACTAGAAAGCCAAGAAAAAGGCTTTAAAATTAAACATAGACCAATGATCTATGGGAAAATATCAAGCACATTAACAATCATGCAATTTTAGTTTCACAAAAAGGGAGTAGGACAAGACCAATAATTGAAGATGCAATGGGAAAATATTTTCCAAATCTGTCATAAATGTAGAGATTCAAAAATCTCAAATACTTCATGCAAAATACAATGAAAACCACATCCAGCCCTCTAAGAGTCAAATTTCTGAAAAACATAAGAGAAAACCTTAAAAATCAACAAAGACACATTACACACACAGATACAAGGGTAACAATATCAGTGACTTTTTATCAAGAGCAAGGCAAGCCAGATGGTAATGGAATAATCTCTTCAACATGCTAAAAGAAAAAAGCCAATCAGGCAGTCCATGTCCAGCAAAAATGTCCTTCACAACTGAAGACGAAATAGATATTTTCAGGAACAAAACAGATAATTCATCACTAGCAAAACTTCGCTGAAAATGTATTAAAGAGAATTCTTCGGGCTGGGGAGAAAAAAGACAATAGATGAAGACAAATGCACATGGCAACGAGTTGAAAGATAGAAATAAATGACTTCTTCCTTTCTCTTAAAAGACGAGTCAGTAAAATTTAATCACAGTAATAACAATATATTAAGTGATTTATAACATGTAGAAGTAGGTGCATGAGAACAATCACAAAGGATGAACAGGTAAGTGAACATTGACCACTGAAGTGTTCTCACATTTTTTCATAAAACAACAGGTATTTAAGATTGTAATTGAATAAAAATTAATACTATAATCTCTAAGGCAGCCAGTTAACAAATAGGAAAGAGGTCAAGCTAAAAAAATTAAAGGAGATGAAATAAGAATCATAAATTATACTTTATTAGTCCAAAAGAAAGCAGAAAAAGAATTTTTTTTAAAAAAAGCAAAGAACATTTGAAATAAGAGGAAAAGAAATAGCAAGATAATGTAATCAAACCCACATCAATTATTATATTAAGTGAAATTGGCTAAGCAAATTAAATATTAGATTGGATAAAAACAAAGTTTATATGCTCTTAAGAATAGTTAAACTTGAAATATAAAAATACAGAAAGTTAAATTAACATAATAGTAAAATATAGAACAGCAAACACAAGAAAGCTAAAGTGATTACATTAACATCAGTAAAAGTAGATTTTTAGATTAGAAATGTTACAAGTTATAAGAACATTTTGTGATAGTGAGAGGGTCAATTAAAAGGACAAAGAAATTATAAGTATGGGTACCTTAGTAACAGAGTTTAATACACAAATATAGAATTTCAAATACAAAATATAATGCACACAATACATCTATTTATGTATACTAATAAAATTAAAGGTAGAAATAGACAAATCCAAGTTTATAATATTAATATTGCTCGCTCAAAAATTGGGTTAGAAGGTTGAAAATTATATAAATAATATTCACCATTGAAAATGAAATTAAGCAGGAAAACAACAAGTAAAGATGTATAAAAAATATCCAAATATTGGGAAATTACCAATATCCTTCTTTGTGTTTTCAGGTTTTGGAAATAGCTTTTATTTTTTTATTTCTTTTTTTTTTATTTGCTGTAATTAGTTATACATGAGAGCAGAATGCATTTCAACTCACTATACACAAATGGAGCACAACTTTTCATTTATCTGGTTGGACACCAAGCAGAGTCACACCATTTATGGATTATACCCATACATAGGGTAATAATGTCCATCTCATTCCACCATCTTTCCTACTCCCATACATGCTCCCCACCACTCCCCTCACTCCCCTCTGCCCATCCAAATTTCCTCCATTCTTCCCTTGCCCTGCCCCCCATTATGGATCAGCATCTACTTATAAAAGAAAACATGTGGCCTTTACTTTCGTGGGATTGGCTTACTTCGCTTAGCATGATATTCTCCAACTCCATTCATTTACTGCAAATGCCAAATTTCATTCTTCTTTAAGGCTGAGTAATATTCCATTATTTACATATACTACAGTTTCTTTATCCATTCATCTATTGAAGGGCATCAAGGTTGGTTCTACAATTCAGCTATTGTGAATTGAGCTGCTATAAATATTAATGTGGCTGCATCACTGTAGTATGCTGATTTTAAGTCCTTTGGGTATAGACCAAGGAGTGGGATAGCTGGGTCAAATGGCTGGTGAGACTGCAAATTGGTGCAACCACTCTGGAAAGCAGTACAGAGATTCCTTAATTTTTATTTTTTAAAAGTTAATATATGCATTACAAGAAGAACAAGAGCACAAGCAAAGAATAAAGTCATCTAGTTACAGCATCTTAATTGGACACGTTCCTCCAGATAGTGCATACACATATATACTACATCCCCATTTTGTGTGATTGAGATGGTAGTATGTATCATGCTTTTCCACATGTCAGGAATATTCACCAATTAAAAATCCCAAAGCTATATGAGTGTTTCTGATAACCAAGAATACACTACATCTTACTCAATCTGTTACAAAAAAATGGTAATCCTATCTTGTTAACAAAAATTTCACTGAAGACAGAAATTCACTCCTTAATCATTAATATGTCAAAGAAAAACTTTAAAAATGAATTAGAAAATGTTTTTCACAAAAAATAGCAATTTTAAATATTTATGGAATAGGAGTAAAATGTGCTTAGGTCTTATATCATGCTGATCTTATATCATTGCTGATTTCTTATCAACCCTCCTTAAGAAGCTAGAAAAAGAATTGCCAAGTAAGTTAAAGAAAGGAAGTCAAAGATATGAGCAAAACTTGAAGAAATAAAAATAAAACAATATAAAGATAGAAAGAAAATAAAACCTAAGTTTAAAAGACTACTAAATTGATAAGTTCTAGCTAGATTGCTAAAGAATAGATAAAAACAATAAATTCAATTATGTAAATGAAATAGATAAATACTTTGAAAGACACAAATTGTCAAAACAAAGAGAAAAAGAAACAAAAAATGAAGAATGCCTTTTATCTTTAAAGTAATTAAATTTGTAATCCACACACACCAGGTTCAGATGGCATGATTGCTGATTATAATATATGCTTAAGGGAAAAATCCAATCTTACTCATACTTCTTAGAAAGATAACAGAGGAGGGAAATTTACTAATTATGTGAGGCCAGAATAACCCCAAAACTAAAGCTAGACAAACACATGACAAGAAAATTACAAACCAGTATGCCTCATGAACATTTACACAAACCACCCTTAATAAAAATCAGCAATTGAGTCCAACAGTATACGAAAATATATACAACATATATAAATGAATGTGACATATAAACATTTTCTATAATTATATTACTATTTTAATTAGAAATATATGACAGCAGAATGCATTTTGACTCATTATACACAATTGCAGCACAACTTTACATTTCTGTGGTTGTACGTGATGTAGCATGGCACCATATGTGCAGTTATACATGTACTGAGGGTAATGTTGTCCATCTCATTCCACCATCTTTCCTACTCCCATTAAAATGATCTTTATATTAATCTATTAGCATGCATTATAGAAAATCACGTTTGACAATATATATTGAAACACATACAAACATGTGTGTTTTACCACAATAGATCAAGAATTGGTTTAACTGAAAATCTACCAAATTCATTCAACAAATAAACAGAATAAGTGAGAAGATGCATATGATCATCTCAGTAGATGCAGAAGGACCTCTTGACAAATTTAACCACCATTCATGATTAAAAAAAAAAACTGTCAAGGAACTAAGAAAAGTTGGAAACTATCCCAATTGATAAGGACATCTAACACAAAATCTTTAATTTATATTATTTTTTATTTTTATTAATTTTCTTATTTATATATGACAGCAGAATGTATCACAATTCATATTACACATATAGAGCACAAATTTTTCATACCTCTGGGACTTATATCATTTTTAATGGCTAAAAACTGAATGCATTCACCCTAACATCAGAAATGACGAAAGGATATTCACTTTATCCTCATAAAACATTATAGTAGAGGTCCTAATCAATACAACAAAAATAGAGAAAGAAATAATGGTTATCAAGGATGCAGGACAGAAAGCAACATATGAAACTTAGCTGTATTTCTACAAATTATCAATGAAATATTCGAAAATTAAATTTAGATTATTTAGATTAAATTTACATAATTTAGATTATTTACAACAACATCCTGAAACAGGTACTACTTAGAGATACATTTAATAAATGTATACTTCTACATTTGAAAGCTAGAAAACATTCCTAAGAGAAATTAAAGATCTAAATATATAGAGAAATAAACTATGTTCACAGAATAGGAAACTAAAAATTGTTACAATGTTGATTCTTTCAAATATAAATTCAACATAATTCCAGTCAAAATCCTAGAACAATTTGCTTGTAATAACCAATCAATTGGTCCTAAAATGTGTGTAAAAATTAAAAAGACATAAAAAGAGTCAAATATTTTTGTAAAAGGACAAATGGGGAAGACTGCCAGTACCAATTTTTAGAACTGAGAATTAAAACTCAATCTCATGCCATAAATTTAATTTGAAAAAGGGTTGAAATCAAAAGGTGGAAGATGGCGACTGTCACCATCAGTGCTTTTGATTGTGCCATGTCTGCATCTAAGGCCCTTCACTGGCCCACATTCTGCATATGGATCATGGAATCACTATTGAGTTTTCCTTTCCCAAAATGAAAGTCCATTCTCATCCTTTTGTCAAAAATCACTCTCTCCAGTTCACTTTTAGCAGTGGTTAGTTATTCCCTATATATTTGCTCTTAACAGATAATTACATCTATTGTATTTGGATTTTACCACTTTAAGTCTCAGAAAACAATCTAAATTTCTAAGTTCTTTAAAGATACTTCATTTGGTTCCCCCATAGTCTGGCATCAAAAATGAGATTTGCTTTGATATAGTCTTTAAATTAGCCATGCATTATCTATAAGAATGAAACTAGATTCCTGCCCCTCACCTTGCACAAAAGTCAACTCTAAGTGGATCAAATAATTAGGAATTAAATCAGAAACTCTGCAACTTTTAGAAGAAAAAGTAGGCTCAGTACTCCAACATATAGGTGCAGGCACCAGCTTCCTTAACAAGACCCCTAAAGCACAAAAAATGAAACCAAGAATCATTAAGTGAGATGGCATCAAATTAAAAAACTTTTGCACAGCAAGGAAAACAATTATGAGTGTGAAGACAGAGCCTACAGAATGGGAGAAGATGTTTGCCATCTGCTCCTCTGACAGGGGATTAATATCTAGAATACATATTCAAAAAAACCTAACATCAAAAAAACTTCAAATAATCTGATTAATAAATGGAACACTTCTCAAAAGAAAGAGTACAATGGCCAACAAATATATGAAAAAAATGCTCAAAAATCTCTAGTAATTAGGGAAATGCAAATTTATACTACACTGAAATTTCATCTCACTCCAGTCGAATGGCAATGATCAAAAATACAAGAATGTAGGGGAAAAGGTATACTTATACTTTCTTGTTGGGACTACGAATTAGTACAACCACTCTGGAAAGCAGTATGGAGCGTCCTCAAAAAACTAGAAATGGAGCCACCATATGACCCAGTTATCCCACTCCTCAGTATACATCTCCAAAAGAGCTAAAATAGCACACTATAGGGAGGCACCTACATCAATGTTTACAGCAGTGCAATTCAAAATAACCAAGTTATGGAACTAGCCCAGATGCCCACCAACAAATTAGTGGATAAAGAAAATGTGGCATATATACACAATGGAGTATGAGTATTACTCAGCCATAAAGAAGAATAAATTATGGCATTTGCTAATAAATGAATGGAACTGAAGAACATCATGCTAATGAAATAAGCCAGACTCAAAAAGGGTCCAATGTCTTTTCTCATAAGTTGAAACTGAACTAAACCCAGGGGGAAAAGTGGGGGTGTGGGGGGAAGGGTCCCATTAAAATAGAAGAGAGATTAGTGGAGGAGAGTAAAGGAAATGAAGGAGGGAGAGAAAGGACAGGAAATGGGACAAATGGTGGAGTGAAGTTGACAGCTCTATCCTATGTACATATATAAACATGCCACAGTGAATTTCAACTTCATGTATATATAAGGCCATGCTTATATGAGGCCATGGATTCAATCCTCTGCACTACACACATACAGAACTGATTAAAAAAAAAACTATAAATAAATAGATGACCACCAAAAAAAAGAAAGAAATTAGCCATGTGTTTGTGCTTTGTCATTATTTTCTATGAACCTTGACAAACATTAGACTGAAGATTATGTTTAAAATTAAAACAACGAAAAAGAAACAAAAATGTTCTTTTCAGGAATTAAACTACATACCACCTGCCAAACTTCACTTACAAAAACCCCTTCCTCCTTGGATGAGGGCTGATTTCTGAATCCTTTCTCTGTGTGCCTACAAGGTTACAGCAGGATGCTGATTATCACTGAATCTGAAAGCAGTTTCTATGTTAAGGGGCCTAAAGTTTGCACACAGTCTTGAAATCATCTCTTCTAGAATAATAAATATTATTTGGTTATAGCTGGAAATTTTCCCGCACTGCTTACCAAATTGTGTTCATATGGGCGAGCATTTAAATTGTGCAACCTGCTCACTGCTCCCTGGTTTGATGGCTTGGAGGCCAAAGGTAATAGATCTATATTCGCAGCCCGACTGCACTGCCTCTCCCTGCCTTCACAGTAGCACTCCACGGGAATTCATCATTTCTGCTTCAAGAGAGGGTCTTTGCTGCTTTGTTTTGGAATGATTTTGGAAGTCTGGCTATTTTCCACCAGATCAGGAATAGAGATTTGAATTGTCCTTTTGATAATAAATTACAGGACTAGTCTTAAAAATGTAATCAAGCATTTATGCTGAAAATAGTTGTGCTTTGTTGCCATATTTGAAAAATGAATGTTCCTTACTTAAAATTTAGTTCTTAAGGTATAAAGGAAAGGATATCAGAAAGTAAAATGGCACAGTAGTTGTTTTTTACTGTGCTCAGAGATACAGGAGATTCTTAGCATCTTCTCAGGAACAGAAGGGAAGGATGGATAGATTTCTCTGGTCCTGATTCCAGCCCCCAATCCCACCATCCCCATTTCAACTGGAATAGTTTTAAAGTCAGGTGTTTACCTTGAAATGAATGCAGCTAAGCCTAAGGACACTTATTTGCGCAAACCTTACCAAGGTCCTTAATAATATAGTCACATGATCATAAATTTTGTAAAATTTGCAAAGTAAAAAAAATGTTGACCACTATTAGGCAAGGATGCTGCCTCTTTCTACCCTAATTTACCTATGGTTTGAATATGAGTAAGTGTTCCCCAAAAGCGTGCGTGTTAAAGTCTTGTCTTAAGATGGTGCTATTGGGAGGTGGTAGAACCTTGTGGGAGGCCCTTCGGTGATTAGGGACATGCCCTCAAACAGGATTGCCGGATCCAGTCTTATTCTTTTTTCTGCTTCACAGCATATGATGAAAGCAATTTGTTTTACCATACACTCCTGCCATGATGTGCCACCCTTACCAGAGATCCAAAGTGATGAGGCCACCCAATCTTGGATTGGAACCTCCAGAATCAGGAACAAACTAAACATTTTCTCTTAAAAAGTTCATTGCTTCAAGTAACACTAAATTGACTAACACTAAATTGATACAACCTCTATTATTTTCCCTCTGATATGAGGTAGCACTGAAATGGAATAAGATAATGGAGATACTTGAAGGTAGATTTTGTTTGGATTTAGTAGGACGTGTGTGGGCTTTAGTCATTTCTGTTATTGCTAGCTACCCCATTGCAGAAATGCCTTCCAGAAATGGTCTCATCACTCACTGTGCCAATTCACCTAGCATCATGATACAAAGATGTAGGGCCAGATACGAACATGTGCTTTGGAAGGCACCAATGTACAGAACTAGGAGTTACACAAAGTTCTTCTAATCAATGATACATAAAAATATAAGTAGATCCTTTCGTTTTCTTCTATACCTCATCTAGAGTATAAGCTCCACACTTGTAGAGGAGAAAAGATAATTAATTAATCAATTTTATTAATGATTCTTCTATTAAAAAGTAAAGCAAGGGGGCTGAGGTTGTACTCAGTGGTAGAGTGCTTGCCTCCAATGTGTGAGGCACTGGGTTTGATTCTCAGCACAGCATATAAATAAATAAAATAAAGGTCTATCGACAAGTTAAAAAAAAAATAAGACAAGACAGAAGGATAGTGAGATTGAACTTTTAAGTTGAATGGTCAAGAAAATAAGGTGCCATTTCATCCACTATTGCATAATAATGATGCACTATGTTGTGTCAATATTTACTGGGTTAATAACTACTGACCCAAATGTGAATGATATACAAATAATCTTTGCTGTGATGGTGCCTACAGGATAGAGGGCTACACAGCCAATAAGCAGGCGCTGCTGTGGAGTGTATATGATGGTGAGGCACTAATGGGCCACTAACTTGACTTTCACTTTCATGCCAAAACCTAAAGGATAAAGAATAGTTATCAAAAGTGAGGGGGGAAAGAAGGGGGACTGCTCCAAGTATAAAGAATAAGATGCAAATGGCCAGAGACTGCAGAGAATATGTCCTGAATAGAAAATTGAAAACACTATAGTCAAAAGCATAAGATAAAAAATGAGACTGAAGATTAAAAGCAAGATCCATTCAGATGAAAGCTTCATAAGCATTGGAAAAGATTTTGGACTTCTGAGGGGTTTTCAACAGGGATAGACAAGAATATAAGACTTTTTAAAATTCATCTCATTGTCATGGGGAAGGAGGTGTAGAGGAATACAATACTGAATGGAAAGTCGCCAGAAGTGAAGCTATTGCTATTGTCTAGGGGGAAAATTATTGATGATCAAAAGTGGGCATATGGTAGTAAAGATTCATAGAAGTAGACCGGCTTGAGTGATACTTAGGAAATTAACCAATGGTAAAATATATATATATATATATATATATATATATATATATATATATATATATATATATATGAAATGGGAGAGTAAAGTATAGTAAAAAACAATATAGAGATTTCTGGCTTGAATAACTGGTTAGTACCTATATGAGTGTATCTAGAGATACGGCTTCCAAAGAGGCAATTAAGTTAAAATGAGTTCATTAGGGTGATCCTTAATGTAATGTGACTGCACAAGAAGAGATTAGATCACAGACACACACACACAGGGAAGGCCATGAGAAGACACAACAAGAAGACAGTCATCTACAGGCCAAGAAGAGAGATTTCAAAAGAAACCACCCCTGCCAAGTCTTTGACTTCAGATTTCTAGCATCTCTGAAAACAAATTTCTTTTATTTAAGCAACACTAATTGTACTTTCTTACAGCAAATGGACACACTGTTCTTCATTGGGAAAAGCAATAAAAAAAGAAAGGAAATCAGGTTCGGAGTGGAGGAGATGATGGTCTTTGTGAGAAATTGAATTTTAAATGTTGGTGAGCCAGCAGGGTGAAGCTGTCTACATTGCAGTTGAGGCCTCTGCAGAGGCAAAATTGAAACTGATAATATTACCTGAGAAACAGCTTAATACTCCCTCTTGCTCTCTTGCTCTTAATTGGCTGAAAATTCAATAATTTTATAGGTCACTGGGCTGGGCATGACATTACTAGTCTCCCGCTGGCTTTTCTGTAGATAACACGACTTCGGTGTGGGTTATGATGATGATGGTTGCCTTGGTTACTCTTCAAGGACCTCACTAAAGGCTGCTTTTGCTGGCAACGCTGGTTCTTCACTTGGGCCGGCAGATGTTGTTAAATGGGTGACTGGAAAGGTACTCAGCACTGCATGTAGACATGCTGCTCATTTAAGAAATGTTTTGGCAAAAACTATGATAAAGAATTAACCCAGACTTATTTTCCCTTTCCCTCCACCCCGCCCCCACTCTCTCCCCTTCCCCATTTTAGCATAAAGATACATACCATACTAGACTAGAAACAACAGACCACTAAAGAATGAAAAGGTAACATCCATGTTTGTGGAACATCTCTTTCTATTCCCAGAAAAGACGGAATATCCCTGCCCTTTCTTATCCTATCCCTCTCCCTCATTATTCCTATCCTATATCTGTAAGCCCTCAACCCCCTGGAGGTGGAGAAGTTGATTTTTTTTCTTCTACATTCTTTGACCACACGAAAAAGTCTTTGTTTCTCCCCAGCTCTCATCTCTCAGACGTTGGTTATTCTGTGGGAAGAGCTGCTGACCCTGGTTTCAGTAACAATGGCAAACTTCCCTAATGCAGAATACCACTGACTCCAACAAAAGACAGCTTCTCTAGAAGGCTAGATCACAAAGATCCTAAAACACACAAGAAAATAAAACTATTTGAAAAAGTCAGCTAAAGCAATGCAGGAATAGGTACCTCAAAAATGAATGTAGTCATCTGTAAAAGGTAGGAATAGAAGCCAGAAAGTAAGAAAAGACAGATAGATGGGGGAAAAAAAGACTTTTTAAAACATTTAGAAAGTGTTTTTCATGCTAAAAGTGATATCAGTGTCATGGAAATAAATAATTCAATGGATAGATTAAAGAGCTGACCAAATACCATTAAAGAAAAACACAAATGGTGTGAATCTACTTTGTGTTCAACCAGAGACTTGAAAAAATTGTTTCTATATGTGTAATATAAATTTGATTTCATTCTGCTGTCATATATAACAAATTAGAATAAATAATTAATTTTTTAAACAAAGAAAAACTTAGTGAGTTCAAATGGATTTAAAATAATTACCTATATACAGACAGAGAGGAAAATGGATAGGAAATGTTAAAAGACTAAGTGACATGGGTGATAGAATAAGTTACTCCAAGAAATGTAGGATAGGTGTTCCCTAGGCGGAAAATATAAAGAATGGAAAAAAAATCACATATTTAGAGTAACAATTGAAATTTTCCTTAATTAAGAAAGACAGGAGTCTTTCTCAGACCGTAAAAGCATACCAGATCTCAAATAGAATAACCAAATGTGTACCTAATGAACTTGAGAACGTCAAAGACAAAAGGAGTATCTTTCAAAATATCTAAGAGAAAATACAAATTATCTACAAAGAAATATCAACTAGATTGACAGTAAATCATAAACAATACTTACCAAAAGACAATTCAAAATGCTGAGGAAAAAAAATGGTGAACTATCTTCAGTTAAACTATCATTTATGGAGAAAAATAAAAGCAAAATATTCTCCTACATAGCAAGTCTGAAGTATTCAAGCCAAAATTAAAGTCAGACAGTCAGTATAGATAAATAATTTGGGTGGGATCCAGAAAATGGAGGCCAGTTTGGGTCCTGGAAGCTGGAGACTGCCCCTGAGGAATTGAAATGTTAATGTCTTCAAGAGTCATTCCTCCACTTAAGAATACAAAGTTTTCTCTGATATAAGGGGGGTGACTCATAGTGAGGTAGGGATGGAGAGCATGGGAGGATTAGATTAATTCTAGATAGGGAAGAGGGGTGGGAGGGAAAAGGAGGGGGAAGGGGATTAGCAAGGATGGTAGAATGTGATGGTCATCATTATACAAAATACATGTATGAAGACTTGAATTGGGTGTCAACATACTTTATATACAAACATAGATATGAAAAATTGTGATATATATGTGTATTAAGAATTGTAATGCAAAAAAAGTACATGTATAATGGCATAAATTGGCGTGACCATACTTTATATACAGAGATACGAAAAATCGTGCTCTATATTTGTAATAAGGATTGTAATGCATTCCACTGTTGTCATGTATTTAAAAAATAATAAAATCAATTAAAAAATACAAACAACAATAAGTTTTGGCAAGGATGTGGAAAGAAAGGCGCACTCATACATTGCTGGTGGGACTGCAAATTGGTGCAACCAAAATGAAAAGCAATTTGGAGATTTCTTGGAAAACTTGGAATGGAACCACTATTTGTCCCAACTAACCCACTCCTCGGTTTATACCCAAAGAACTTAAAAACAGCATACTACAGTAATACTACAGTAATGCAGCCACATCAATGTTTATAGCAACACAATTCACAATAGCTAAATTGTGGAACTAACCTAGATGCCCTTCAGTAGATGAATGGATAAAGAAACTGTGATATTTATACACAATGGAATATTACTCAGCAACAAAAGAGAATAAAATCATGGCATTTGCAGGTTAATGGATGAAGTAAGTCAATCCCAAAACACAAATGCTGGATGTTTTCTCTGATATGAAGATGCTGATCCATAATGGGAATGCGTGTGGGGAACATGGGAGGAATGGAGAAATTTTAGATAGGGCAAAGGGGAGAGGCAGAAAGTAAAAGGTAAGGGGGTAGGAAAGAAGGTGAAATGAGATGGACATCATTACCCCAAGTACATGTACAAAGACACAAATGGTATGACTCTACTTTGTGTACAACCAGAGACATGAAAAATTATGCTGTATATGTGTACCATGAATTGAAATACATTCTGCTAAGGTAACCTGTCCCAAGAATTGTCCCTCCTTACAGGAAGTTGTAAAAGTTGTTAATTAATGCACCCTGAGCCCCCTTTCTGCCCAGATCACTCTATCTTGGCCTCTCCAGCCCATCTGCTTCTCACCTTTTGGCAATCTCAATAGAGCAACTCCTGGACCTAGTCACATACGCAGGGAGGAGAGAGGAGGGAAGAGAGCAGGAGAACAAAGAAAAACACCCTCACTTCTTGAGATACCAGGATACCAGCTAAGGCCTCCTTCTCCCTCCTGGGAGAAATCTATGTTTTCCCTTTTTAAGTAAACCCTGTTTTATATGCTTTCCCTGCTGTGCTACTCTAATGTTATACTTCAACATCTGAGGAAGCAGGACTCATCACCAATAACCAGTGGTATCAGTATTTACACAGATCATTGCTGAAAGAGCTACTATGTGTGTACCTCAGCAAAAAGGGAGATATAAACAAAAAATAAAGGCTTGAGATGCAAGAACTTAAAAGAAGTTGCTATGAACATTTAAATACATTTTTAGCTCCTAAATTAGTAATACTTAGAGGAAGTCAAAAAACAGGGTGCAATGAAAACACTGAACAATGATAGCATTGAAGTTAAAAGGTAAAAGGTCTGAGTCAAGGCATTTAATGCAATGTTTGGGAAGAAGGTAGAGCTCTGAGTTTCATTTTAATTTGCCAAAAGTATGTGTTATAAAGGATAAGCATTAATTTTTTAAAACCTATAAGAGACAAAAGTCATCATCCCTAGAAGATGCAGCATCAGCATCTAACACATTCTGTGACTCACTTGGGTCCATTCCCTCTGATGTTGCCTACAACATAGCCCCAAGTAGCATCCCAACACTATTCCACTCAACCAAAAACCTCAAATCTTAACTGATAATTTTTTTAAAACCTACCTAAAAACTGATGGAAAGCAAGAAAGAAAAAAACCTTGCTTAGAACCCTTTTTCTTCCTAACAACCACTCTAATAAAATAAGCAACAAACGCCAAATTGTTAAAAGATGGGAAGAATAGATTAATTGAAAATGAAAATTTATGTATTGAAGCCCTAACCCCAAATGTGAAGCTTTTGGGAGAGCAAACTTTTGTGAGGCTAGGCTTATGAGGTCATGCGTCCTTGTAAGAAGATGGAGAAATGTAAGACTTCTCTGTCTCTTATTCCTGACACACACACTTAAATAATGTCACATGAGCACAATAGAAGATGGCTATTTGCAAGTCAGTGAGAAAACAGTGCCAGAACTCCACCATAACAGGATCTTGATTTCAGATTTCCAGCCCCCAGAACTGTGAGAAAATAAGTATCTGTTATATAAGTCATCCAGTCTACAGTATTTTATTATAGTATTCACATTGACTAATACAACCTTTATATCACAAGTAATTAGCATAATGTCTAGAATAGAGACGTTGTATAAATTAATCAACTCCATATGCTAGACATACTTTTGTGGTGGCTTAAAATTTGGTGGAATTTTATTACTACATTTAGTTTATGAGCTTAAAATTTTGGTGAGAAACCATTAAAACGCAATAAACCTTTGTAAGAACAACCAAAAATAACAAATATTGAACAGACATGCTTTAATATGTTGAGAAATAATGAAGAAAGGTGACTGAAACTTGACAAGTACTAGTTCTATTACAAGCAACTTAATATTCCATTCAGCTAGAAATCATTAACAACATATTATTTAAATGAAGTAGTTGAGAATAGAGAACCCTACGGAGCTAAGCAGATAACAGTGTAAAAGTCTTCAAAATAGTTTTATTCTGTTTTTCCAGAATTCTTAGGTTAGTTTTAGTGTTCCACACAAAATTCATGATAAATACTGTAATTAAATGTTTTAATACCCTGGATTAATATTTTTCCTGATATTTTGTTATTCATAGGTAAAATGACACAAAGCCTGATTGTGAATTATGTGTTTTTGTTCTGGTTTTTTTTTCCAAATGTTTTACTCTAAATAAAGAATTTGGAAAAAAATATGCACATCACACTCTTCATTTATTTTTCAGTCCATTGGATTCAAAATTCATGTCTTGAAATAATAATGTATTGCTCATAATTCAATAAAGTTGGAAAAAGAAACTTCCCTTTCCTATGGTGTGCTATTTTGCTATTGAATTGTCTTAATGTTTTGAGTATATTTAATTTTGAATTATATATTCATAGCCACATAAAATTGAGTAAAAAGTTAATGATTAAGTCTAGAAGTATCAGCTATTTCCAAAAAAATCAGACTAGTAGTAAATTTGGTCTAATTTTACCTGAGGTTCCTCACTAGAAGTTAATGTTCATACAAGATTTGTAAAATATTCACTATATCAAATATTTATTCACAGTTAAATTATATGATCAGAATAAAATTCTAATCAAAGGTATCTAAAAGTACTTTTAAATTATTATAAAAATTGTAAAGGAAAAATTATCACGAATTTATTTCAAATAAATTTCATATTCAGTCATAAAATGAGATTTACAGACCTGGTGGTGAATAGACTTATGGTATTATGTAATAGCAGTCTGTGGCCTGCTGTCACTGTGTTTTTAAAATACTGTGATTCATTAAATAATTGTTTTCACTAATGATTACAGAAATGTACAATAAAGATTCAACCATAATACTAAAGCAAGTTGCTTATCTTTACTTTCTTTAACCCTACATGAGTTTCTGAACCTTCATAAGGTTAAGAAAGCCTTCTCTAAAATTTAGCAATGCCTATATATCCAGTGATGTCTTACTTGCCATGTTTTTCCCAAGCAACCTAGTGAGTTCTCATGCAAACATAATTCTTGTGGTTTTATAAATTTACTGAAGTGTGTGTTTGTGTCTGTGTGCTAATCCAGAAATTCCTGCAGCAGGAACACTAAGATTGTTTCACATTAAACTTAAGAAAGGAAGAAAGGGCATAATATAGACTAAAATTTTCCTTTAGAAATGAAAAGTATTCAGCAAGTGTTGTTGCAGAAACTGTGTACCCACATGCAAAAATGAAAAATGAAACTGAACACTTTCCTTATACCATATACAAAAATTAACTCAAAATGAACCAATACCAAGCTGGGGTGTGGCTCAGTGGTACAGTACTTGCCTGGCATGTGTGAGGCACTGGGTTTGATCCTCAGCACCATATAAAAACAGTATTATGTCCATCTACAACTAAAAAATGTTTTTAAAAATGAACCAATACCTAAAAGTAAAAACTAAAACTATAATACACTAAGAATAAAACATAAGATGAATCTTTATGACCTTATATTTGGCAATAATTTCTTGAGAGACATCAAAATATATTTAAGAAAAATAAGTGAACATTATTAAAATCTTTTATTCATCAAACATCACTATCAACAGAGTAAAAAGGTAGCCTACAGATGGGAGAAAATATTTGCATATCATACATCTAATAAAGGATTGGCATCCAGAATATATAAAGTACTCCTCCTCCAAATTAACAACAAAACCACCTTAAAATGAGCAGACATTTCTCCAAAGAAGATATACATAACTAATAAACACATTAAAAAAGTATTCAACCTCACATAATAATTTGACATATGTAAATTAAAATGAAAATGAGGCACCACCTAATATTCATTATGATGGCCATTAACAAAAAACAGAAATAGGGCTGGGGTTGTAGCTCAGTGATAGAGTGGTTGCCTAGCATGTAAGAGGCACTGGGTTCAATTCTCAGCACCACATATAAATAAATGAATAAAATATATGTCCATCAACATCTAAAAATATATATATTGAAAAAAAACAAAAAATGGCAAGATTGGCAAGGAAGTACAGAAATTAGAACACTTGGGCACTGATGATAGAAATGTGAAATAAAATGGTATGATTGACCTTCAAAAAATTAAAAATAGAATTGCATTTGACCCAGAAATTTCACTTCTGGAATTAAATATACCTGAAAGAATTGAAGCAAGGACTTGAAGAGATATTTGTACACTCATGTTCATAGCAGCATAGTTACAATAGCTGAAAAATAGAAACAACCCAAGTGTCCATCAACAGATGAACGGATAAACAAAATAAGACATATCCATACAATGATGTATTATTCAGCCTTTAAAAGGAAGTAAATTCTGATGATATATGCTATGTGGATGAACCTTGAAAACATTATGCTAAGTGAAATAAACCACTCATATAGAAAAAGCATTGTATGGTTCCACTTATATGATGTACATATAGTTGTCAAATTCATAGAAACAGAAAGTAGAATAATAGTTGCCAGGGACTAGGGAAAGGAGAATAAGCAATTAGTATATATACATGTACAGAGTT
The DNA here is from genome assembly GCF_047511675.1 of Marmota flaviventris. Lineage (NCBI taxonomy): Eukaryota > Metazoa > Chordata > Mammalia > Rodentia > Sciuridae > Marmota > Marmota flaviventris. The sequence continues at coordinate 68,661,049 of NC_092504.1, read as the reverse complement.
TCTGTTGAGAAAGATGAAATAGTTCTGGTGACGGATAGCAATTATGGACACAAAATAATATAAATATTCTTAATGCTACAGAACTATATTTAAATATGGTTAAAATGGTTTCATTTTATGTTCTATATATTTAACCACTATTTTATGAATAAAAAAGAAATTTTAACAAAATTTTTACACCAAAACATAACTACAGTTTTCTTAAGATTTAAATCATGAATATTCACATTTGCCTTCTTATATGATTTTGCTAGGGCTATGGCAATGAATGAAGGTACTCTTCTATCACACTGCACACAAAATCAGCAAACTATGAAATCATTCTGAACTGAAAAATTGTTTGAAATAAAGGAGGTTTAAATTTGTAAACCAAGGTGCATTTGTCCAATAGAAGTTTGAACTGGTCCTTCAAAGGTCTGACATCATGCGTACTGTTTGCCACTTCAATATATACATTTGAGTGGCATCTTTTCCCCCAAAAGAGATCAATTTCATCTGTATTGGGTGAAGAACTCTCCTCCTAGGAAAGTATGCTATCAACACTTGCAGCTTCTCTCCCTGCTTTGATGTTATACAGATTCAAACACAGCTGGAACCTATAGAACTGACTGTAATTTGCAGCAATAATCTCATCCACCTCACTTTTGCCATGCTTGGCTTGTAATTCCTCCAACAGACTCCTAGCTATCTTATGAATGTATGTTAATCTGATAAACTTTCAACTTTGATGTTGTTTTAGTCAGTATTTTTTGACACTGTGAGCAAAAGACCTCACAAGAACAGTTTCAGGAAGAAAAGTTTATTTGGCACTCAGGGTTTCAGCAGTCTCAGGCCATAGCTCTATAGTTCTGGGTCTTGGGCGTGGCAGAACATCATGGTAGAAAAGTGTGGAGGAGGTAATCAGCTTAGGACATGGCAACCATGAAGCAGAGAGAGCTCCGCTCATCAGGGACAAGATATAAATCCCAAAGACATGCCCCCAGTAATCTACCACCTCCTCTAGCCACATCCTACCCGCCCACAGTTACCACCCAGCCAATCCATATCAGTGGATCAATCTACCAGTTAGGTAACAAATCTCATAATTAATCATTTCACCTCTGAGCAGTCTTGCATTGTCTCACACATGAGCTTTTGGAGGATATCACATATTCAAACTGTAAGAGATATTGATATCCAGTCTCATAATCAAAGATTTTCAGGGTATATCACTTTTCCTATTATCAGTTGTGTAGGCCTACTAAAAAATTATTCATCCCCTAAGCTATGGTTGCATGCAATGTTTTCCTATATTTTTTGCCTATTTCAATTTTTCCTACTTATCCTTCTTATGATCACTAGCCAATGTGCCTAATTTAAATGCCAGCCAGTTACAGACATTCAAAATGAATAGGCTATGTATAAAATTTGTTTATGTCAAAACTCGAGTATATGTTCACCTGAAATTGTATGTTCACAAATTTAATAAAACATAAATAAAAAGAAATTAGTTGGCAAAATAAAACAGTCTACAGTCCAAGGGGGCGCCAATTTATAACTAATGCCTTACAATAACCAACTATACACAGAGCAGCAGTGAAATTACTAGAGGGGCTGGGATGTAGCTCGGTGGTGGAGTGCTTGCCTAGCATGTGTGAAGTCCTGGGTTCAAAGCCCAGGATTGAGAAAAAAAAAAGTTACAGATGACTTACTAATATTGTTTGTTGATAGTGAGCAGAACTAAAACAATTTGCTCTGGAACATAGTTCTGTTGATATCTATGAAAGTTCTAAAATTACCATAAATGAAGAATCACTGGAATACCATGATTAACACACAAAAAAATAAGCTAAAAAAATTCATCAGTAGCTACAGGAAGATGGTAAAAATTTTGCAAACAAGAAATCTTTTTTATATTGCTTAACCAAATTTTATTCTAAAATAAATGATAAATGCATATGGACATTTATATTTTCTTGGTTTTAGGTCTGAATTTTAATCAGAGAAGAAAGCAAATATGACATTTGAAGACTTGGGATACTTGGAGACTTGTATTATATGACATTAACAGAAAACAAAGAATTTATATATTGTAATTACAAGCATACTTTAAGTTGAAATCTTTCATAATGTTTCAGATTAAAATAACAGAATCAACTTTCTAAATAGAGAACATGAAAATCATTGACTTCATCCAAAACAAAACTTGGGTTTCTAGAGTGTGGCTAAATGCAAATTTGCCATCTGCCTTGCAGGGCTGCTGAGTGATGGATGAACACACCGAGAAAACTTTTTCTTTAAAAATGTACAAGGTGATGTTGTCGGTAAGGCTGCAGTGCAGCAAAGGGAGCCATCTGCAAAAGAATTGGCTTGGGAGTTGGAGTTTGGAAAGCTGATTACTTTGTAGTCTAGTCCAGGCTAAATTTTTGTTGATACTTTCTTTGTTGGAGAGAGAGAGAGAAAAAGAGAGAGAGAGAGAGAGTGTGTGTGTGTGTGTGTGCGTGCGTGCGCGCACTCTCTCACTTCTTTTTGCCCATCTTTCATTTCAACAAGATGTAGATGGGTAAAATTTGTATAATGACCTATGAAAAACTCATAAATATCAAATAGTTAGGTATTTTTCCTTCATGAAAATTCCCATACTTCCTATAACTAAGAACCTGCAACAAATATGAATTCAAGAAATTTGTTTAAATTTGCAAATAAATGAGTGTTCAAAAATTGAGGAATTTAAAGAAGTAATTAATGAATGAACTATTCCAAATTTTAAAATGATTCCATTGAAAAAGAATTACCAGTGCACTAATGAATAGTTCACAAAACTGAGGGTATAATTTTAAAAGATTATCTATCATATGCACATTTCTACTTGTAATATTTACCCCACTTACATTAGAACTACAAAAAAGAATGAAATGAATGTGTCATAGATTTAACATTTTTATTATTTTTTTAATTTGGGATTGTGATCTTACGTTTTGCAATAAAAACCAAGTGGGACAAACTTGGTCATTAGTCATACATAGATTAGATTGAATCCTATGAAAACTAGTCAGGGAATTATTCACACAATAAGATGTTAAAGAAGCCTTGTGGAACCACCAGCATTTGACTCTTCCACAACACTTGAAATTCCTATGTGGTCATACTGTCTTGGGTTTAATTTTTCTCTTAAACGTGACTTGAAATATATATGGTATGGGAGAATGTTAGGAAGACTGTGTCGTTTTGATCAGAGTAGCTAGTACCAGTTTGGAAGGGAAATAATGGAGAGGGAAAACATACTGGTGAAATAAGATGCAACCAGGAAATTTTGATGAGGAGGGTATGGGTGCAGGGACTAAAACACCCCAGAACTAGTGCACAACAGATGACCAGGTGTCATGAGCTGTCTGTGGGCTATGTGTGGACTGTTGAGCATAGTAGCCTCCTGATAGGATAAGTCTGGCATTGGGAACCTCCCATGACACCCCCACAAGGATTGACCACCTGATGCAGGTGAACTTCCCCCTCAAGCTCTGCCAAAGATCCCATGCAGCACCTGAGATGGGTGTGACCTGCCAAGATGTCGATCAACCTGCTGACTGCATGACATAATGAAGCAAGACTCCACCCTTGAATCCTTATCCCTGCCTTTCATGATCCCCCTTAAATAAACTCCTGGAGCCATTTTGTCGTTTGTCTATTTTCAGAGCCTATGTGGACTAGATCTATCAGGGGCTTTGCATTCTGTAAATATATTTCTGCATATTTGTGCTTTGTTATTTACTGATTATTTGAGACTGTAAGTCTTAAGGTGGCTTGGGTTATACTGGGCAGGAAGAATGACCTCCTAATTAATGCTGGCCATCATCCTCCCCCCATTAACCAAGCATTCAGGTGACCAGAACACAACAATGGAAGCGTGGAGCCACAGACAAAGCTCACCAATGTCGTGATGTTTGCTGGATATAGCTCTCAGAATAGGGCTGCTGTAACACACAACCTCCTTCCATGACCACCAATAAACATTGCTTTAACTCAATAAAAATTTGTTAGTGTTCTAATTAAATGCTTTATTTGTAAAGTACAAATCAGTATATTGACTCACTAGTGTCCATCAAATCCTAGCAGAGTAGAAAGAGTCACATTGCAATAAGAAATTTAAAATTGAACTCAATCCTTAAGACTTCAGATGTTTCACTTATTAGAAATGTTTTTATATTCTCAAATGCTAGTTTAGTAGTATATAAACACACTATGTAATGGCATATTTCTCTTGCCTTATCACATAACATGAAAAAAAAACCTAAATATTGACTTGCAGAACACAGGAGATAATCACTGTTTGATGAGATAAGTGATACTGCAGTCCCAAATGGCTATTAAATACGTAACTTCAGGATTTTTTTTTCTTGCAGTGGGGAAAAATGTGTGCAAAGTTGTCCATAAACTCACAGTTGGACTCTCATTTAGCCAATAGTCTACTTAAAACACCAGCCCTGTGATTTAGGATAAGAGAAGCAATCTGTGATTATGCACCCTTGGAGACATAAAATCGATACCATTTAATTTATTAGTGTCTGTCAACATTTAGGGAATTTGTGGCTATTTGAGTGACCCTCTCAACTGCAAGAGCTGAAGCAAATAATGCAGATACTTATCAAAGATGAACAAGACTAAGGATTGTCTTAAAACACAATGCTAGTTTTAAAAGGCCCCTTTCAACCCAGATGCATTGCATTTTATTCAGACACAAAACAGACTGTATTGCTAGATTTGTTTGTCTTTAAATGTAGCAGCATTCATCTTAACCTTTTGTTAGATGGACAAATAGAAAGAATTGAGGTACAAATGACAGACAGTGCCATCTCTCTATCTGAAAGATGGGGAGAGAGAGAACCCATATATATATATATATAATATATATATATATATATATATATATATATATATATATATATATATATATACACACAGGAGTTAATCCACATTTCTGTTCCTTGTGGGCAGCATTTACCACAAGGAAAAATACCATGAAAATCTCTGATCATAGTGTCTAATACACTAGCAAACATTAAAAGTCAGAGCATGAAATTCCTTGGCTAAAAGGTTCAGGTCATTTAATTGGTAGATACCAAAGATAAAAATTAATCCCTGGGGAAATTTTATGATGTCATTTATCAATCCAGTCCAAACATGTTTTCTACCTTGCCAATTTATGAAACAGCTTAGCTCCTCTAAAGAAAAACATTCAAAAATAACCGATGAAATTGTTTTTAAAAATATTGACTTTTTTAATTCAAAGAAAAGTTTCATTCTTTAGGAATGAGAAGCAACAGCTCTGGACTGATATGGGATTTTCAGATATCTGCACATATAGAGTATTATTTTTGCATATTCAATGAAAATTCTTCAGATAATGCTCCAACTTAATACTCCAACATGAAGATGTATGTTGAGAATGTTGGGCACATTGCAGGCCTTTTAGCTTTAGATGGGAAGCAAGGGAAGGTCAAATATCTCTAAGACTTCTTTTCCTTGGAGGTCACCTGATTTGCAGCTCATGAGGATTTAGTATTCTAACCCACAAGAAACCTCTCTAGGAAGAGTGATGGGTAGTTTGATGTCTAACAGTCATGATCAACACACAGAGCTCATGACAGAATTAATATTCAGTGCTAAACAAGGAATACAGGTCTCCCGTGTCTGTATAAGGCATTTTATATGATATTTGGAAAGAGGAATAGTAAAGAGTGCATAGAAAACAAATTACCCATCTTTTTCAAAGGTAGAGATTTTCATTTACATTCATTTGTGTTCATCTTTATAAGTGTTACTCTCTGTGAAAGGTTCATTTAATTCCAGGGACATGAGTGTAAGAAATAAACAGAAAAAGACTGAAGGTCAAAAATACAGACACCCAGAAATAGATGCACACAAATATACCCAATTGATTTTGACAAAAATTCAAAGGCAATTCAGTGGAGGACAGATCACATTTTAGCAAATGGTGCTACCATTTGGATGTCCATACACAAAAGTGAATAAATGAACCTAGAGCTAAGTCTCACACTGTCTACAGAAATTATCACATAATGGATCATGGGCTCAAATTTTAAACATAAAACCATAGAACTTGAAGGAAAAACTATAGGAGAAATCTATGGGTCTTGCCTAGGCAAAGTTCTTAGCATCAAAAACATCTTCCATAAAAAGAAAAATCAATTAATTGGACACCAGCAAAATCAGAAACTTTTGCTCTGTAGCAGTCTCTGTGAAGATGTGGAAAAGACAAGCTACAGAATAAAAGAAAGTATTTGTAAACCACATATTTGATAAAATACTGTGCCTGAAATATAGAAGGGACTCACAAAACAAAAAGAAAAAAATAATCCAATTTAAAAATAGACTAAAGACCTGAGGAGTCCATGTTAATGTAGACTATATACATATGGCAAATAGGCATATGAAAAGCTGTTCAACATTAGCTGCTAAGAAAAATTCAGATTAAAACTACAATGAACATCAATATGCATGAGTTAAAATAAAAAGTATTAACAATACAATAACTTTGTGAGTAGAAATCATTGAAACAAAACACAGAATCAATGAAAATAAAAACTGATTCAATAAAATAGATAAATACCTGGCAAGACTGACAAAAAAAGAAAAGCAACATCAGAAATTGACAGACGAGGGAAAGCCAGGTTTTGATGGCATCTTTTGATGAAGTCAGGGACCTAAGAGAATACCAAGGAACTGCACCCCAAGGCCCTGGAGTTTGCTCCAAGTTCAGGTTATCCTTGCCGTGTCGCCTTAGGTTTGGTCAGTCTGTTCCTTGTCTTCAGAGCCCCATCCTCTGACTGCCCACCCCATAGGCTGCAGTTCCTTGGTATTCTCTTATGTCCCTGACCTCATCAAAGGATGCCATCAAAACCTGGCTTTCCCCCTCCTGTCAATTTCTGATAGTGGTCATTTGTGTTGCCTTTCTTGCTAGATATTTATCTTGCTAGATACTTTTCTATTTCATTGAAGCTCTTTCTATTTTCATTGATTTTCTCTTTTGGTTTTCTGGTCTAGTTTCAATGATTTCTACTCTTATTGTTATTTTGTTTTCCTTCATCGGACTTTGGGCTTAATATACTCTTCCCCCACCCCACCCCAGTTTCTTGATGCAAGACTTTTTCTCTTTCTCTAATCTATGCATTTAGTGTCATAAATGTCTTCTGACTGTGCTCCTCCTGTGTCCCACAAATGTTAATATGCTGCATTTTTATTTTCCTTCCACCCAGTGCATTGTCGAATTCCTTTGAGACTTCCTTTTTTGAACTATGGATTATTTAGAAGTATGTTATTTAGTTTCTAAGGGTTTGGGAGATTTTTCTATTCTCTCCCTGATACTGAGCTTCTGTTTTGTTACATTGTGGTTAAAAAACACACTGTGCATGATGTCAATAATTTTGAATTTGTTGAGATTTGTCTCATGGCTCAGGATATGGTCTATGTCAACACAGCATCTAGGGGCACTTGAAAAGAAAATACATTTGCTGTTGTAGGATAGAGTGTCATATGCATGTCATTTAGACTCTGCTAGTTGATGCTGTTGTTGAATTCTTCCAGACCTTTGCTGACTCTGTCTAGTCTTCTCCATCAACTTTTGAAAGAAGGATCTTAAAGTCACCAGCTATAATAATGAAGCTTTTTTAATTTCTCCTTTTAGTTCTACCAGTTGTTGCTCCACATTTTTTTAACATCTTTTGTTTGGTATACTCACATTAAGATTTAATGGATTGACCCTTTTATCATTATACAGTCAACCCTTCATGTCTGCAGGTTCCACATCTGTGGATGCAACCAAATGCAGACTGAAAATAATTTTTAGAAAGTGTCTTTACTAAATGTACAAACTTTTTTCATTATTCCCTAAGCAAAACAGTAAGACATTTACAATATAGGTATTACAAGTAATCTAAAGATAATTTAAGTATACGGGAAAATAAGTTATATGCAAATACTAGGCCATTTTCTGTAAGGGATCAGAGCATCTGAGGGTTTTGGTATCCACGGCAGGTGCTTAAAGTTCAAGCTCACAAACACCAAGGGACGACTTGAATGTCTCTCTCTATCTCATTTTCCTTTTTCTAAAGTCCACTTTAAGAGACATTAGTGCAGTTGCTCCTATTTTTCTTAATTAATGTTTTCATGATGGACCTTTTTTTCATCCTTTTCCTTACAGTCTTCCTAGATCATAATATCCAAAGAGAATTCCTCCTTAAAAATATATTGTATGGGGCTGGGGTTGTGGCTCAGTGGTAGAGCACTTGCCTAGCATGTGTGAGGCACTGAGTTTGATTCTCAGCACTGCATATAAATAAATAAATAATAATAAAGTTCCATTGACAACTAAAAAAATATTTTTTAAAAAATATATTCTATAGTTTTTTTAAATCCATTATATTATATTTGTTTTCTAATGGGCATATTTAGGTCATTTACATTTAACATAATAATAGTTATGTTAGAAATTAACATACCATTTTCTTTCTTGTTGACTGTTCTCTGCTTTTCATTTCTCTGTTATCTTTTTCCTAGCTTGATGTTCATTATATAAACATTATTTTAGAATTCTATTTTGATTTATCCATAGTATTTGTGAGTATATTTTGTATAGCTTTTTAGAAATTGTCCTAGTTATTATATTATTTATGAATAACTCATCTCATCCACTCATCTATCATTTTACCAGTTCAAGTAAGATATAGAAACTTTATCTTCACATCCCTCTATTATCCCTGTTTATAATAGGATTATCTTAAATATTTCCTCTACATACATTTAGAATCACATGAGACAGTTACAATTTTGCTTCAATAACAAAACATAATTTAGAAAAATCAAGAGGAGAAGGAAAGCTTATTGTTCTTATCAGTATTTTTGCTTATCATGTTCTTTATTCGGATTGTCTGTGGTTACTTTTTTATTGTATTCTTTATATTTACAGGACTTCTTTAAACCATTCCTTTAGGCAGATTGGTCTCCTGCTTACAAAGTCTCTTAATTTTCCTTCATTAGAGAATGGCTCGATTTTGCCCTCATTCTGAAGAACAAGATATAGTCCCAAAGTCATGACCCCAAGGACCCACTACCTTTAATCAGGTCCCACTTTCTATAGTTTTCATTTATTCCTAATTGTCCATTCAAATTATGAATTCAGCAATGGATTAATCCACTTATGATCCAACCATTTCCTAAAAGCCCCACCTGTGGACATTGCTACATTGGAGACCAAGCCTTCTACACATGATTCTTTGGGGGACATTCCAAATCCAAACCACAGGGTTTCACCCATTATATTTCCTCTGTGTTATTCAGATTAGATATTTTGTATTATTCTGTTTTCCAGTTCACTGATTATTTCCTCTGTCTTTTCTAACTACTCTGAAGTTGTACCAATCAATTTAGTTTTTTATTTCATCTATTATATTTCTCTGTTCTAAAATTTCATTTGATTCTTATTTGTATCTTCTCTTTGCTGAAGTTGTCCAGTTTTTAAAATTTGTTCCACATATGCTTGTAATTGCTTTCTAAAGCATTCTTATCATAACAGCTTTGTTGGATAATTCTAATATATCTGTCATCTCAGTACCTATTAACAGTGTTCTTTCATTCAGTTTGAAATCTTCTTGGTTCTTAGTATCATGGATAATTTTTTTACTGAAACTCACACTTTTTGCAGTATATTATTAAACTCTGGATCTTATTTAAACCTTCTATTTTAACTGACTTTCTGATACTACTTCCATAGGGTGGAATGACATACCTTGTCATTTCCAAGTGAAAGTAGGAGTCTATACTGGTCTTTATTGACACCAAATATAATGAGAAAGAAGGGCTCCTCATGCCTACTAGATAGTGAGACAGAGGTTTCCAGTTCCCCAAATAGTCTACACTGACACTGTGATAAAGGTGGCCTCTTTGCAGTGGGTCATGGGAAAGTTCTGGCTCTTCACAAGGCTTCCTCTCCAACAACCCCAAGCAGAGGGAAAAGGCACCTGTGCTATCAGATGGTGGGAGAAGTCCAGCCTCCTTACATGAGATCCACATTGTTTTAAAAGCCAATGTTGCATTCATTGTACTTCAAGTTCTCTGTTGTTGGTTTTTAAAGAGTTCTGTTTGAAAATTGAAGCATTGTAATAAGAGTAATCAATACAAGACAGTATCATAAATAAGTTCTAAGAAGCCATATAAGTCTACTATTATTTTCTTTATAAAGTCATATACATTTATCATGTTATTTTCCTTCAAAAAACTCCTTAATAGACTCCCATTTCTTAGAAGGTGAATACTGCTAGCAATGGCATGCAAGCTCCATGATGATCTAGTGCCAACCACCACTCTGATCTCAAATCCATTTCTCTACATATTCATGACATAGCTTCCAGGGAATTATTAGAATTATCCCCAGAATATCATTTCTTAAAATATGTTATCTTACAGTATTTCACTAGATCCAAGAAGCCCTCAATTACAAGACATGCCATTATTTCCTATGAATGACTAAGAAAATCACTGATCATTACTTTTATACAATACTAACAATTTTAAGATGCATCTCAGTTTTAGAAATATTAAAGCATAAAAAATTTTGACCTAAAATTTTATGAAATGTGGTAATCATTAAGTATACAAAAGAATATTTTGAATAATCATTTAAAGAATAACACAGTGAGTTTAATATGACCTACTCACCATCCTACCACATTTTATTCTCCTACCCTCCCTTTAAGAGGACATGTGATTTAAATTTTTAACCATTCTCCTGCTCTTATTTATTATTTTCAGATATGCTTGTATCTATGCACAGCTTTTTGTTTAACTTTAGTGTATTCTGACCTTTACACATGTGTGCTTTATTCTGCAAATCTGCTCTTTTTGCTCAAAGTAATCTCACTGAGATTGCCCCATAGTGTCACTATAACTCATTCATTATACTGCTGTAATAGTTCACTATGTAGATACCACAATATTTTTACCTATCCTGCTATAACTGCTCATGTGCTGATGATGGACATTGGGAGGTTTGCTTCTCATGTGCATGGTATTATAAACATGCTGCCACGAACATGCTACTTGTCTGCCAGAGCATGTGTGCTAATGTTTTTCTAGGGACCATATGCATTAGTACAGTTGTTGTGTCTAAACTAGGGTTGAACCTTCACAGTTTTACAAGATAGCAGCAAACTTCTTTCTAAACTGTGTGTAACAATTTGCCCTCCCAGCTATAGCATGTGAATATTCCAGCTATGTCACTGGCTTCCACTTTCACTTAGTTCAAAGATATTCAATCTCCTGTACTTTGCAAAACAATACTCAATCAACTCTCGAACCATCTCTTCAAGAAAGCACATAACGTGAAAGCTAAAGGTTAAGATTTGGAGCCAGACTGCTCCAGATTGCTATGAAAATTTGGTTACTTAATACATATAGTGTGCCTAGAAAGGTATCCTTGGACACAATCAGCAGAAAATATTAGTTAAAGTATTTTTGTAGCTGCTGCTGTTGTTTTATTGAATTACTTACAGAATCCTGGAAACACTTAGATTTTAGTGTGCTCTGCTTTTGTGCACTTGCACACATGGCACCCTCATGCTGAAATATCCTTCCCTCCCTCCTCCACCTGAATTTCATTCTTTATGGTCAATTCTTTATGCCCCACTCAAACCCCCATGCAGAGTTGATCATCCTTACTCAGGGCTACCCCTGCCTCTTCTATATCACTTATCACATTGCAGCCCAATCACTTGTCTACCTCCTGTCTCCCTTGTTATAATTTCAGTTATTTCACACACATAACTTTTCATTTATATTCCCTATTTCCTAGTTTTAGTAGTCTCTTAACAGATATTTGATGAATAAGTGCATAAATAGACAAATGAATTAAATATGAATAATTGTAAACATCAGTGAGTACCCACTTACAATTTTTTTTAGCTTTGCAAATTCAACTGGGCTACAAAGAGTTAAAATGTATATACCATCGTGTTCTTCTATCAGACCCTTATTAAAGGAATTCTACGACAGAATAATTTTAAAGCATGACCTTTTTATCTGTGTGCAACTGTAACAATTTTTTCTTTAACCAACCTTATAAATTGATCTTTCTTCTTGTTTTCCTTCTCTATAAGAATGTCATCCCACAGCACAACTGAAAACAAAAGAAAAAATGCTTGGAGTACCGAAGCACAAAGTTATTTTATGGATCTCCTTCCTCCTTTTTAGTCTTCAAGTTGGTAAAATGAAAAAAAATATATATAGAACCCTTTGTGCTTTTATTTTTCTCTCAGATTTACTGTAGTTAAATGGTTGGCTGCTAGAATGTTAATACTTTATGCAAGCAATAAAGTCCACCACTGTTACCAGGAGCATCTTCTGCTGCTTCCCTCACACAGATTTGTGTGAACAGCTCTCATTCACACAGATGATTTTAATTCTTAGACTTCTGAATCTTATAATGTGTCAAACCTCCCTCCTTAGTTAGTATTCTCTACCAAAATGGTCTTACTTTTGACATTAGTATTGGGAAGTGAGGCCAAACACTTAAAAGTATTATTTCTCCTAAATATGACTAGGCCCTTTTATGCTTCTCCATCTGACATAGAATTAAGTTCATTTGGTTAACTATCTAGTGCTAAGAACATGGCATCTAGAATTGAACACAGTACCCTAGATGTGGACTGAAAAGTTTATGCATTTCTTGATTTTTATAAATATGTTCTACAATCCTTGTTTCTAAGTACTTATGTATTAATACAGCTTAAGAATATTTTTTTTAATTTGGGAGAAGGAAGAAGTCATGGCATACTAACAGAAACCAAGCATTTTTTACACAAATTTATTTTTATTAAATTTCATCTGTTTACTTTGGGGGCCAGTGTTGCCTATTAAATAATATAAGTCTTTAATTTATATTATTTGACATAAAAATTCATTATTCCACTTGAATTTGAGTCACTTGAAAACTTGATGACACAAGTTCTTTAAGGAGACGTCTCGCACACAATACCATGTGTGCACTCAGAGCTTACCACAGTGTCTGGTAATAATAGGTGTTCAACGTAAATTGAATGAATTAATTCTTGAGTGAATGGATATCATTTAACATTAAAGTTATTCATAGTCCAGTCTCATCTACTTTCTTATGCTTCTTCCTTTTTTCTCCTATTTCCCTGTCTCATAAAATGATATAAATTATTCTTTTATATTATCCAAATTGTCAGCTTTGGAGGCATTTTAGATTTCAGCTTTTCTCAATCATTTACTAACTTTCCAATCACAGTGTGGATTGCATCATTTTTGCCCTTTCCAGTCTAATTAGGGATGCTATTCAAATCCTTCATTAAGAAGACTGACATTAATAGCTTTTATTGCTAATGAGACACTTTTCTCATGATATTACAGAGTCCCCATTATGAATTATGTCTTGAATTACTGGAAGTATGCTATTTGCAGAGTATTCCCTTTTCCAGGCAAACCAACACAGTGGTAAATACATTTGTTCAAACAGCTGCTTTCAACAGCAGGAATCGCACATGCCAACACAACAGTGAGCTGCCAACAATCCTCTGATAGTGTTCTGAATTCAGGGAGGAAGTCAAGGGAATTATATGTAAATACCCTAAATGTGTATGTCTGTTTATCTATGTGCACGCCAAATGTCAGATATATTCCACATTCATTAACTAAGAGCCAACTGGGCCAGGCACTGTACTGTTGGCAAATATGAATGAGACACAATTCCTGCCTGAAATTTAGAATCTTAGAAGAAAGACAGATATATGGGAAAAACCCTAAATGAGTTACACGTAGTGATGCAAATAGGCTCAAAGCATAATAAGACAAGTTGTCCAAGTACTGGGAATTTAGGGATAACATTTTAGAAAAAGGCAAAAGAATGATGGGACAGATAGATAGATACATACATACATAAATATATGTGGTATTGGGTACTGAATCCAGGAGTATTTTGACACTGTATCCCCAGTACTTTGTTTAAATTTATTTGGATTCTGATAGGGGGTCTCACTAAATTGTCAAGGAGGGACTCAAACTTACTGTCCTTCTGCCTCAGCCTCCTGAATTTCTGAGATTACAGACATGTTCTTCTAATGTCTGTCTGAAAATAATATGTTTATATTACTTTATATGTAATAGGACATATATGAATAACTAATGCTACAAAATTCATGGTGAATACAAAAGTAATGCTGATGTTTTCAGCAAGGAAACGATTGCAAAAATAGAATTAACAACTTCAAGCCGGGAAGAGGAACAGTAAGCTATACCACTTTTACTCCAAACATAGCAATGATAGCTTTATATGGAAAGATGAAGCCAAAAAGACAGAGCTGGAACAAGATAAACATCTCTGTTTTAATCTGGCCTCCCAACTATGACCAGGACGAAAGCTTACTACTTTATTAAGTGATAAAATCCCATGGAGCAGAAATACAGACAAAAGAGGAAGGAGACAGATAAAGGGAAAATCCAGTTTGAGGTATTAGGCATGACTGATAGATCATCTCCTAAGATGGTCTGAGATGTTAGATGGAAGACTTCCCAATCCACAGAGGAAAGAAGGCTCTCACCTCGCCGTAGTTAAAGCCTTACTGCACAGCCCTTTTCCTTCTCTCATACCCACTCACACATACTTCTAGGTTGTGCCTGCTTACAACCATATCAATACCTGCCTGTCTTCAAGAAGGAATTGTGACACAGGAGGTGAGACCGTGCCTGGACCTGCTATCTGGTTGCACGTGTATGAAGGTTGTTGTCTTCTCCAAAGACAGTTGGTCAACAAAGCAGTGGCTGTAGCTAAAATTGGTTACCAAAGGTTCCACAGATAAGTTGTGATGACAAGATATAAAGTGTCTGAAATACCTAAGAGGTGTCTGATATCATTTCTGTGGATGTGAAATGCAAAGAAGTAAAACAGAACTAAAGTTACTGTCTACTGGGCTTGAATCTAGAAGCAGCGACCTCCATCGACCTCCATGGTATGTGATAATGACAATCAGAAAATGCAAGATAGTGCTTAGCACTAAGGAAAGAGAAAGAGAAGGAAACAGGATGGGGAAGCAGTAAACAGGGACACAACAGTGACCATATGTCTTATTTCTTAAATAAAAAACTCTGAGACAAAAATGAAGAAATACTGCAATTTTGTAAAATTGAATGTTGGGTATATTGAGTGTTGTTATATGTTATATTATTCTGTCTAACTTTTTGTATGTCTAAAGGATAGCTTAATAAACAAAATTCACAAAATTAATACACATGTGCATATTAAAATGGTGCTGGTCACTTTAACAGTACTAATTATTTCCATGTAGAATGTGACATAGATATGTGTATCCTAGTGTTATGTCTCAGCACATGATATTCTCCTTTAGTTTATTTTTGTGAAAAATCAATATGATTTCAGGAATTATTTCTTGTTACAAAAAAAAAAAACCAAGAGCAGGATATTTTGTTGTGAAATATTTATAACTCAAGTAAATTTTTAAGACATCATTAAAGAAATTTAGAGTGGCTTGTATAGATCCTATTACCCAGTCCCTCTTTTTTGTCCAGTACAGAAACAACATAAGAATTCAGAACACCATTTCCAATTCTTTTCTGCCTACATATCTCTCCAAGGTTGTTTTGAAGTCATTCTCTTTAGAAGTAGGAATAGAGGTGGAAGATGACCCTTCCAATATTGTTCTTCCATTTTCATGTTTTAGTATTCTAAATCTATGGAGACCCAATTTTCCCTTTCATCCTCAACTGTGCACCTAAAAAGGAAGCTTTGCTTACCAACTAAAGAGCAATTAAATGTCTGGACATTTCTGCAGAACAGAACTCATTGCACATGGTGACCATTTAATCTGTCCAATCTCCTTTTGACAGCCCAAATCCGATTACTTTACTCAGTAGAATACTCATCAGACCTCCTTGAGCTCTGGACAAATCAATCTCCCTGTTTTCTTCAGACTTTCACAGCTAATCCTCGACCAGGTCTGCAGCAATACTTTTAAGCCTCTTTGACAACATGGAAGAAATAGAACTGTAAATATAATTAGTGACTCCTTCCTACATTTTCTATAAAACATTTCCTGCCCTGGAGGATTGTATGCTAGGAGCAAGCAAAGGAAGAGGGAGGAACAGAAAAGGGAGAAAACAGGTACAATGAATGAAAATGATAAGGCCCATTACAGTGACTTTCAAGTTGTTTACAAACCAGTGGCATACCTAGAGTATTTAGCACACAGAGCTGGTGGCTTTTCAACAGTCTTCTACTCAATACAACAAAATTATCTCCACTAATAATCATGAAATGGAATGAGCAATAGCTAGAAAAAATATAAAGACAGTGAATATTCTCTTTTATTAAATTTTGTGTATGATAGAATCTGGCCAGTTTCTTTAAAAAAGTGAATTTTAGTAAATGCAAACCATTCACATCTCCCAAATCATACTGATGCAATGTTTTATTTCCTTGATTGGTTCTTTAGTTCTAAAGAAATTACAAAATAAAAAGGAGAGTAACTTATAATTTTTAAAGATGTTATTTGAATGTAAGAAAACATCAATGTAAGAAGTATGAAACAAAAAAAATCACATTTCATGGTCCCTGTTTCACTGTTTGCACTGTAAACACAAATCCAAGTCTTCAGATAGGATGACAAAATTGAGATCACTCCAGTGCTAATTCATTGTCCTTACACTTGGTGTGCCATCACTGTTTATCTTGAATGTGTTGCTTAAATGCAGGAATACATGTTATTTATAGAGGTTGGAGACAAGCTATGCCTTGTGCAAGACAGAAGAATATCGACCCTTTACAAGCAAATGTTGGAAACAAGAAATGTCACTGATTTCACATATCAGAGACCAACAGGATAAATGGAAATATTCTTTGTAGAATACAACGCAGAATACAATCTTTATTAAAGAATAAGTTTTAAAGATGTAATAATATGAAGTTCAGAACCTAGACATAGGAAAGACTTTAGTTGCCTATACCTGTTGATAATTTTTAATAATCAATTTTTAGCTAGTTTTGTTATCATTTTTAACTTTTCTATAGGTAATGCACTCCAGTATTGCCTGTCTTCAGTAGTTTCCACTGTTCTGCCTCCATTGCAAGTGAGTAAATATCTTGACAGATTTTTTTTTATTTTATTTCATTTCTTCTTAGTAACAGAAAAAAAATAATGCTTCAATGGAGATCAGATATCAAAGCCTATTCCTTGATCTAGCCATCTTAACAAGTTTAATGCACACTAAAGGCACAGTAAAGGCAAATACACTAGCTTGGATTTCTGAACAAATAACTCATATTAATATTAAATATACTATTTTTAACTGTCTACATTATTTATTTTCTTCAAAGTTCTTCAATGAATGTCTTACTTTTAATAATATTACTCTAAAATAAAAATATGATTATAAATAAAACACACTCAATCTTAAATCTCTATTTGGTTTAATTCATACTCTCTCTTCCTAACAATTCTCCTTTCAGATTTTGAGGAATATGGAGATGCTCCTAGAATCCTTGATACTTACAAAATCCACATTGTTCACTGTGGACAAAGGACCAGAAGTCCTTCCTTGTTATAATTTATATCATTATTTTTGTCTTATTAATAGACATGCAAACGTGTTCAAATTAAGATATCCTTAGTGAATGCAAATATTAACCAGGTATAAGAAAATCTCATATAGGACTCATACACATACACACACACACACACACATAAACACACAAAAAATATTATTTCTAAGTTTGGTGGCCTCTGGGAACATTCTGGAAATAATTAACTCCCTGGAGTGGAAAAGAATCAGACTGGTACAGAGATTGGATATTTAGAAGAATACTCAAAAGATCTATCTGTACTTTATCTCAGGCATACCATTTACAATAGCAACTCTCAACTTGGATGTGCAATGAAATCATCTAGGAACCTTTAAAAATTGCTGATGCCCATGATTTCCCCTGAGATATTCTGGTTTAATTGGTCCAATGTACAGATTGGCCAGAGAAAAGTTTTAAATATCTCCTCACCCTGACTCTTATGTGCTGCAAACGTTAAGATCCACCACTTTCAAAACTTGTTTCTATGTCCTTACTCTTAAGCTAAAGCCTAAAAAATTTCTGTTTTGGAGGGATTTAGACTGTTTTTTAAGTCAGTGTTTCATTTCAAACCCACAAATTTTACATAGGTTATATTATTTAGAAGTAATTAAAAGAGTTATTTTGATTGACAGGAAACCACCCCTGCCAGCAATTCTGTATATATACATGTAGAGAAGAAATTTCCACCTAGGCAGATTTGGGCTTGAATTATAACTGTGATGGCCATTGTGATGCATGGCTTGGATCGCCCTTCAAAAAATCTGCTCATAAGATCACTGTTGATCAGCACCCTTCTACTGCCCCACATTTGGCTCCAACTTATAAGTCTCTACTTCCCTAGGGGCTGTACCTAACCAATGAGTCAGCAGAGCAGGGGTATTAGAACTCGCCAGTGATATGGTGTGTGTGCTGAGTGATCCCCAAAGAAAGGGTCCATTGTGGTTAAAGGCTTGGTCCCAAGGATAGTGCTATTGGGAGGTGGCAGAACCTTTGACAAGTAGGGCCTGCCTAGTAGGAGGACCTTAGGTGACTGTAGGTATTCATTTAGAAAGAATTATGGGACTTCAGTGTCTGTCTCTCTCTCTCTCTCTCTCTCACACACACACACACACACACACACACATACACGTTCCTATCCTGATATGCTACTATCTATTGCCCTCACCAGAAGGGGTCACCCAATTTGGACTTTGAACCTCCTAAACTGTGAGCTAATTAATAATTAAGTGTTTTCTTTTTATAAGTTAGTTGCTTAGTGTTTTGTAATGACATAAAGGTGACTAGTGCAGTTGTACTCCTCCAATAAGTTTCTTTTGCTTAGAAATTCCCAAGACAACGTGAATGAGACTTTCCCAGAACTCTGTGTGGTCTAAGGTTCTTCCTACCAAGTCCTCCTTCCTTCTGTCTCCTTTCTCAGATTTCAGTCCACATCCCTCCCTCTTTATCTTTCACAGGCATTTCCCTCAACATTCCTCTGTGAATCTAATCTTATCCTCCTGTTCTCTTATCAGGGGAATCAAATTGACACATGACTTTAACACCACCTGAGATTGTAACAGATAATGAACTTCCATGAGCTTTAGTTTTTTCATCTGTTAAAATAAAAAGAATAAAAATTATAGGGGATATTGTGAGAATTGAATAAGTTATTAGTGAACACAGTAGTCCACTTCCTAGCACTCAGAAAGAAGTTAATAGACACCAATAGTCCTTCTCAACTTTTCTAAACAAGTAAATTTTTCTTGCATCATTGAGCATATTTTTCTATAACTTATATTTTATGTATTGTGGTTATTCATAGAATAGGGCACACAATGGGATAAGAGTTTCTAAAGACAAAGTGCAACAATAAATATCAGAATAAAGGCATATTTTCATATATGGGATATTATTCACCTGCCCTAAGACAGGTACACAAAACAAAATTATTAGGAAAATATATTTTGCTTATGTATATCTCATGTGAGATACACACACACACACACACACACATTTGTTGAATTTATATGTGGTAACTTTTGTCTCCTAAATGTTCTTCAAATTTAGAGCATACTAAAGCAAGGATGCATGACTGCCATCAATTAACATATCTGAACCTAGAGAAAGACCACTGCAGGTTTCTGCCCAGCTTCAAAAGTGTGTATCTTCAAGAAATCTTTCATAGTTCATGCAAATGCAGAGAGGATTGTTGCCCACCAAAACTTGCCAGCAAAACTTACAAATAAACAAACAACACTATCAAAAAAGTTGGTGGGGAAGGAAGAGGGGAAATAGAGAATTGTATTACTTATTGCTCCAAACTATAATATAAAAAACTGAATTTAAAATTCAGTCAGTTCTGCTTTAATGCAACATCTGCATTCCTCAAAATTATTGTGTTATGTAACATCACACAATAAAAATTACAGAGCTTAGGAGAAAATGGGGTTAGTGTCACAATACTCAAAAGAATTTCAGCCATACCACTATGTGTACACACATACATGTCCACACCAGCAATATATAAAGGTTCTTTAGGTGGCAGATTTTAGGTGGTTCTAATTGTTATAGTTTCTTTGTAATTTCTTACTTTTTTGTTTTAAAATTATAGAGCCCATTAATTTTTATATAACCCATTAAATCATTCAGCAACTATTTATAATCTCCCTGATCCAGAAATTGGGTTTATATGCAGACTATAAAATTTGAGCACAAATCCTCTTGTTTAACGCTCTTTTAACAGTCTTTTCATATTAACCACCTCAACAGTTCTAGTTGTTTTCTTTATCCATTTGATAATATATATAAATTTTATTTTTTACACATATTCATAAATTTTTGAACATGAAGTTGACTATACTATGCCATCTATGACTTCCTTTTTGTAATTTAATAATATAACCAGGAAATTTTGTTGAGTCACTTTTTCTAAAGATCTTTCATTTAAAAAAGAAAAACAGTCAAAAAAATGCTAGTGCAGTTTATACACATGAAATGGTTATGAAATACACAAATACCACAATAAATATGGCATTGCATATTGAAAAAAAAACTGAAGTTTGAAGAAGGCTTTCAGCTTAGGAGCTATGAAATAGTGGAAAAAGGATTATCTGAAAGTTCTAATGCCAGATGTAGGTGGGTGTGAAAGTTCTAATGCTGTGTAGGTGGGTGAGATGTCCATACAGGTAGATATTTGAGATGTATGTATGCTTGTGAATTGCTATGCAGCTGGGTTTAGCTGGCTGCAGTTTACTGCACTTAACCTACAGATTCTCTCAAATTTGTGTCATGTTCAAATATCATTTGGGTTAGAACAAATCATGTTTTACTATATAGGAATCGAGTGACTATAAGTCCCATTAGGAATTTTTTTTTCATTGAGAGGAAGCACTTTACTAAGACTTAAGAGAATACATCACTGAACCAAACATTTGAATATCATGGCAACATAACAAATTGTTAGTTAATTCTCTAGATAAAATATGTGTACACTAAATTTATATAGAAGTAGATGGACAGAAAAAAATGGTTCTGTTTTTGAAATGGTGATTTAATGTTTCTTTTTTAAATTAATAATTACCTATCAAATAATTTCTTAATATTATAGTCAAGGAAAACAAACAGGTAAATTAACTTCTCTTCGGTTCCAAAACATACGTATTTTTTTTTCATATGTAGAGGTTCATGTTGTAAGACTTTTTCTATGGCCAAGCTTTCAATTTGATCAGGGTCTCATGCCTCAGCAGGGTACATTTCATATGAATCTAGTTACCTCCTGGCTTCTAACACTAATCCTTAAGAGAACCAAACCAACTTCTGGTCCCATTTCAACATTCATTAAGTTGGTGAACGTAGACTGAGGTTTAGAAAGATCATTCAACACTCCACAGGCTCAATTTAGTTCAGAAAGAGTAGAACAAAGCTTTAAAATTCCTACCAAAGGCTTCTGATAGAAAATTGTGGACTTGGAATTGCAGTCCATTTGCACAGAATGTAACAGCTAAAGCTTTACCTTCACATGGTATTTTACAAGTTTGCCAAGTGCTTTCACAGCTACCTAATTTAACGTAATTACATGTCCCTTATCATTGTGTGCTGCAAATCATTTTCCTATTCATTCAGGGTTGCCCCTCCCACCCGTATTATTTTAAATCTTTCTGGCCTACCTTTAGAAAATGAGACTTACCCAAGCATTTCCAGGTTTTACATGGTGAGGGTGAAGAGATCTGTCACAGTTAATGTATGTAAAGACTTGGGGAAAATTTGGCAGCAGTATTAAAATTGCTGATCCATGAGTTGAGCTATTTGACTGGCGAGCTTCTCGGTTACTTAGAAAATATAAGTCTCTTGTGTTCATTTGTTCAGTTTGTTTGTTTTGTTTTTTTTTCATTCTAGAGAATGAAACTGGTTCAAAGGAGACCACAGGGGGGAAATCTAATCAAGTCTTAATAAGGGGGACTAGAACCTTAGTTCTCTGCTTTCCATGAGAACAGATCTGTCCTAAATACTTCTAGCTCCTTGTGCACAAAAATGGAGTGTGTTATCTGACTGGGGAGTTTCAGAGCTGAATATGAGTACAGCAGTACTTTCTGCCCTCCTTGTTCTCAAGACCCAGCTAACTACAGAGTGCAGACGCTCAGTTCTGTTATTCTAAGAAAAATTGAGTACAGGCTCTGCTTTTGCCTACAATCTATTTTTAATTCTAATTTGTTAAGTATGACAGCAGAATGCATTACAATTCATATTACACATATAGAGCACAATTTTTCATATCTCTGGTTGTACACAAAGTAGAGTCACCCTATTCATGTCTTCATACATGTACTTAGAGTAATGATGTCCATCTCATTCCACCTTTCCATCTCTTTCCTACCCCCATGCCCCCTATCTGGCCTTCCCTCCCCTATGCCCTATCTAGAGTTCATCTAATCATCCCATGCTCCCCCAACCCCATTATGAATCAGCATCTTATATCAGAGAAAACACTCAGCATTTGGTTTTTTGGGATTGGCTAACTGTGCTTATCATTATATTCTCCAACTCCATCCATTTACCTTTGCCTACAATCTTGAAGTTCAATTCAAAGAAGTATTAGAATATGGTGCCTTGAACCAGGAAAATTGAGAAATAGACATGGAGTGCGATTTGGGTGGTAAAAATAACATTGCATACTAAAAGACTGGGTGAGGTCAGAGGGTGTCTGTTGTTGACTTTGGTGGTTTGTAGGTGCTTACAAGGCACCTTGCAACTGCCATTTCACAGTTGTGTGGTGTGCTTATAACCAATGCAGCCTAAGCAGCAGCTTTAGACCTTGGGTTTTAAAGGAATAGGTTAGTAGAGGGTTTTAAATTTGGTGGAGGCTGCAGTTTAGGTGGCTGGTCCACAGGTCTGTAACTATTTGTATGCAGGGAGAGGATGATTTTCCACACGCTGAGGTTCACAGGACTTAAATAAAGTCACATGGGCTCCAGAGACCCTCAGAAGCAGGCAGTTACAGTATAACCAAGACTTCCCACTCTCCACTCTTACAAACAATAGGTAAAATAATTTTCATTGCTTTCAGTATGTTTCTGAACTGTGAATGTAGGAACTATATTTAAAGTATACAAGCATTCAAGTCCAAAACATATTTTAAAACACCCATGTGTGAGGTTCTAGCTATAACTGTTTTGTGTCAGATACATTGTCTTGAAGAACACAGGACAATACCCATTCTCAGTGAATCTCCTGATGGCAACAAGCTTCAAGAAATATCAAAAGGCAGTACAAGTTCAGAAATCTGCTGAGGGTGTTTCTCCAGCTGGACTGGGTGTGATCTGGAGAAAGAGGTCTTACAGCTAAGTTGTTTCATAGCAAAAACAATGGATCCACCACCATACTATGGCAGAGTAGAAATTGGAAGAAATGTCACTAGACAGAACCCACATTAAATCACATCAGGATGCCCAAAACACATGGCCCAGTGGTTTGCCAAATAATGCAGAAATGCTTGCAAATTCCTAAGCTTGATCAGCATGACTCACCTATCCCATTTTAGAAGAGACCATGTGCATAAATAGATTTTCCCCCAAGATCTGGTAATTACTTAGTGCTGAAGGGAATATCCTTAAAGGGGGCTTCCTCCAGTTGAATTAAAGCTCTCAAGTTGTAAATTCTGAAAAATTGGCATGGATGGAGTAGCATCTCAATCAGATTTACAATCAACACTGTCCACCCTATTCTTAGATGTCAATGAATCTCTTCTAGAATTCCTGACATCATTGATACCAGGTTAGAGAACACAATTTCCCCCGTCAAAACTGTTCTCAGGGCTGGGGATTAGCTGTTTTCTAATTTTGGTGGAATAAGGGCCCATGCCATAATAATCCTGTAAATCCCTTTTTGAAAATGAATCACATTAGAAATTTGGCATTGAATTAATGCAGTTCCTGAAGCTGTGTGGGAACTACACCCATTCTGTGAGAAATAGTCCAGGCTGCAGCTGCCCAAGGAAACTCATTTTCTCCAATAACAGAGAACTCCTTACTGACAACTAATCAGAATAAGCAATTGGAAGGAATTATTTTTTCCCACTAATTTCATTGAAATCACAAAGGTGAAACAATTTGAGTCTGGGGTTTTATTCATTTGAACTATAACATTCAAAAGAACTTCAACTAGCAATTTAATGTTTGTGGAGGAATTTAATAATGGGCATAGATTTATATGTAAATTCAGAAATTCCAGTTTTTGTCATGTTATTATTGGAATAGCTTCATGGGTTCATTTAATATCATTGCAAATCCTCTAATAAGTTTGGACAATGAAGTTGGATAAAATTCGGGTTGAGAATATAAAGGGGAGAGAATTTTCAGCTTTATTATAGATGGACTTTTTACACATGTCTAGGAGAAAAGGATTTCTCTCTCACCAGTGGTACTAGGCAGATCCACCCAAAACCAGACATTGGTGGTAGAACAATAACCTCAGGATGATGGAAAAGTCTGCTTTGATAGACTGCAGATTTGACCTCTAAGACAACAGCAGCAATCTGCTTTCCACAGATTTGATGGTTAGGCTCCATTAGGTAAAAAATCTCAAGACTTTCTGGAGGCTGGGAGTTGTGATAATTCTTTACCGCCCTTGAATTTTCTCTAATAGAGTTTTCCCAAAGTTTTTCATCTTAGAAAGTGAATCTGTTACTGGACTAATGTGTGTGGGAAAAGAAATAGGTAGGTGTAGCTCAGCCCTTTCTCCCTACATTCCTGAGGGAGCCAGCTGCCTTTAGAAGGTACACAGGCTCCAGCATAAATTTAGGTTCAACAGGATCAGTCTCCTACCAAGAAGGTTCCAAGTAGACTCTGGAAGATCCTGTTGTTTGGTATTAGGATCCCATTATTGTCCCATCCTTAGGTGCATTCTCCAATATTAGTCTCATTAATCATAAAGGATAAAGGTGATATTTGATCTCTTTGTTCTCCATCTATTTTCCCATAAAGATGATAGATAGATAGATAGATAGATAGATAGATAGATAGATAAAATTGAAGTTGTGTGTGTGTATGAGAGAGAGAAAGAGAAAGAGAGAGATCAAGGCAGGCAAACCAAGGCTGTCATTTATTGGGCTTGCTTAAGGATATGTAAGGTAAAAGAAGAAGACTCTCTAATGATAATAGTCCAGTAAGGTAATAAAGGGAAGTCTAGATCCAGGGTTTGAGAGTTATAGAACTACACCAAAAGAAGCCCCAGAAGAATCTTGCTTCTCTCAAGTTTCCAAATGAAAAAATATAAGCAGAAAATAAGTCCAGGGTTTCCAATTTCACATTCTCTCAGGTTTATGTCTATAAACTTGAGAGATTAACAATATAATATGTCTTGAAGTTTATGAAAAAAATCAAAAGCAGAAGCACAGATGCAGGGTGTAGGCAGTGGTGATCTGTACAATGCCTAGGAAGATGAACCACCTTTCCCTATCTCCCTCATCACCACAACTTCAGCATCTGTTCCCAGGATGAAACATTCAATATGGTCACTTACAAACTCACAATGGACAGAATGAGAAGTTAGAAGGCTGAAGAAAATAAAGGAATAGGAAATTAAGCAGGGAATTTTTCCAGTACCAACCAATTAATCTCATAAAGCCCATTTTGGTGGCCACACTGACAGAGACCATGGCAATATTTTTATTGGTTTCTACAGTTAAGGACACTCTTTCTGTATGTCTCTGATGTAAGCAAACAGATGCCATTCTTTCCTATAAAACAAAAACAAACCAAAAAAATCTAAAGCTTAGTCATATTCTTAAGGACATATAAGGTTTAGCCAAAAGAAAGCCACTGGCCACAACTAGGAATGGAAGAAAGAACCAGAGTGATAAAGCCCCACCTTCACCTTTCCTATAATTAAATGTTCTTTTCTATAGTCGATGCTTTCATACCGTTGGAAAATTAAAATAGGTATTTTCTCCATGAAAACTCAGCCCAGACATTATAACTCCCTTTCTGATCAATTGTATGGACCAATTCATCCAACTGAATAGAAGAAGATAAATTTGACTTTCCTTGCTCCCTTAATATTAACAAGGAGAAATCTCAACTCCATTTTATTTCTCTCCTCAAGTGAACTTAAGTAAATAATAATAATAATAATAATAATAATCTATATTAATGAAAAAGATAGATAGAAAATTTTTTTTCAAATTTTAGTGCTACCCAACTACAACCAGAATCAAATTCTTTGAACAGAAATTGAAATATGGAATTGAATAGTATCAGAATATCCTGGCCCCTGCACCTCTCCCACCAAATAGCTTTCTAACCTAAAAAGCAGTTTGAAAAGATAAACATGCAAACAAATCAAAGAAGCTGGATTAACACTAAAAATTAAAGTATGCTAAGAGGAGAATGAAAAGGTTCTGTCTGACTGACATGATCTCTTAAAGTTGTAATCAAGCATATTTGAGAATGTGGAGTGTGATACACATACACACACACATTCACACACACACACACACACACACACACACATTCACACACACAGGAGCCATTGCCGTGAACACATTCTAGTTTAATCACCGTGCCTACTCCAGACTGTTGATTAGTTCCCTTGGCTATGAAGAACTCAAAGGACTTGACCCTTGGACTCTTCCAGTTAAATTTTGTCTGAAACTTTTTAATCATTTTTTTCATTAATGCAAAACAAACTAGAAACACTTTACCCAAACTCTAATATTTAGGAACTAATATGAAGTGGGGGGAAAAAAATCCCCCTGGAAGCTAACTTGTCTCTCAGGATCAAAAAATGAGAACCTTACTTTTTGTATAGTATGCTTGTATTGGAAATCTAGAATTTTTGTAGGTTTCCCTTATATTTCTTTCTCTCACCCAACTATTGACAATCTTCTTCCAGCTCTATCATTACCTAGAGGTCAGCTGAAAAGACAATAGTTAATCTGCAGAAATCTTTTGACAAAATCCATGCTGTCTATGTTTCATCCTTAGGTAATTGGCTCCACCAAGATGCACTTGCCATTGAATAAAAGCTTCACACTACAGGCTGGTTTTCACAATTAATGCCGACACTTAATACAACCTCTTGTTGGAATAATTTGCTTTAAATCCGGAGTAACAAAAAACGAAGGTCACCTACTTAATTTACCTCACCACCTGAATATATTTGTGACCTTTGGATCATTAAAATATTATCTTTCAGAGGACAAAAATAATGCAAGAAGATCTTCCTTACACCAAATCTTATAGTAAAGACTACCAAAGACAGCATAAAATCATTATCCCAAACTTAAAACAACAGCTATCTAGTAAAAACACAGCACACACACTGAAACCAGCTTATCTCTCATAAGAAAGTCATACAGCCTCACAATTTTGTTTGGTAACAAATATTCTCAGCTTTTCCCTTACAGAATTGATAGAAATATTTACTGAAAGACAAGACTAGGATTTTATCTGAATCAACTTTTGTGGCTTACCTATAAACTATTGCTATTTACTTCCAACACAAACGATAAATGAATAAATTGTACCCAGATACTCACAGTGGAGATCTCGGTTCTAGCCCCTGACATCAGATGTCGCGGCTGCAGACTGAACACTACTGTAAGAAGGCACTTTTATTTTCCTTACAAAGTAGCACCCTCTAGTGGCTTTTCAGAAATTATTAAGGCATGCACACCAAGTATGTGACATAATTTGTTTACTATCAAGTTACACAGTGTCAAAACGCTCAGGTGAGAGCAAAAGCTTGCTCTGGGCCCTTCAGAAAGCATATTCCAACCTCTTTCCTTGCTTCTCTAGGAATTGATGATTTACACAAGAAAAGATATTTAGAATAGTTCCTATTTCACATCTATTAGGGGCCTGGGAATAAAATATACCTTTCCCTGGCAATACTTTATTATTTTCCAATGATGATGGTTCTAGCATCATCACTGCTATTAATGTTGATAGAAAAGTTGCCATTCAATAGAATATCCTGGCCCCTGCACCACTCCCATTCACTATACACCAGCTTTGTATTCATGGTGCCTGTTTCACTCCATTTAAAACTCACTATGAGTATATAACCCTTGATCCTCATCTTCTTTTATCAAATGAAATAGTAAGTAGAGGCCCATACGTGTAATGTAAGTTGTCTGAGTTCAACTGCTTAAGAGGAGATGAAGAAAGACTGAGAGTCAAATCTATCTTTATGTATTTTGCAAGAACTCTCAGTTTTGATTTCAACAAGCAAAAATTTTCAGTACTTTTTTAAAAAATATTTGTTTTTTTAGTTGTAGTTGGACACAATACCTTTATTTCAATTATTTATTTTTATGTGGTGCTGAGGATCAAACCCAGTGTCTCGTGCGTGCAAGGCGAGCGCTCTACCGCTGAGCCACAACCCCAGCCCCTTCAGTACTTTTTGCATGAATCCAGCCTCTAAAGCATTAGACTGAATTTTCAGCCTACATTGTACTAGATTCTAATCATGAGAATGTGAGTGGAAGCATGGATACCACTTGATCGCACTGTCCATGAAAATCCTCCCTTTTGTAGTCTTCCATGTTCTTTGCCCTCAGGGACAGTGGATTGGAGCTGGTCCACAGTTAACCTGGGAAACCATGTGTTACAGATAACAGAACCACAAGACAGAAGGAAGGTGCCTGGCCCCTAGTCACAGTTTTGAGGAAATGCACCTGACAATTAGGAACATCTGTTTTACCATTTAGATGAAGTGTGAAATTGATTTCCATAAATTTTGAATCATACAGTTTTGCATTTCTTGGTTACAGCAGCAAGAATTCCATCTTCATTAATGACATCACAGAAAACGTAACAAGTTTAAAATAGGTTTATCTCCATTTAACATATTTTAAAACCAAGGTTCAGATAGTTAAATAACTATCCCAACTATGCACAACCATAGAATTCAAACTGAATCCAACTCAGATCTCTTCAAAACACATGCTTTTTCCTCTGATTTATAGTAACAGCCCATCACTTTGTCTCTAAATAGTGACAAAACTAGCATGTTCCTTTGTACCAGTTCACTTAGTTATGCTACAGTAACAAATGACTCCAAAATCTGAGTTTTTTACAGTGATATTTACTTTTCATGTACATGTGTGTGTCCACCTCAGTTCACAGTGAATGTCTTCCTCATCCTGGGCCCCAACTGAAGGAGCATCCCTTATTTCCATCAGATGGCATAGAAAGAATAATGGTGGTACTGCATGATAGTTATGAAAGCTTCCATCAGGAAGTAGTCTGTGTTGCTTCCACTCATGTTCCATTGGCCCAGCAAGTCATTTAACCATATCTGGTATCAATGGGATTGGGAAATATAATCCTTTTACATAGAAGTGGGAAAAAATTGAGAAAAAGTACACATTCAAACCATGCCCTCACATCCCTTCTAATTACACTGTAAAGTTTCCACTCACATGCTCATACCCAAGTACAATGTAGGCTACAGATGCAGTCTGTGCTTAAGAGGCAAAGGAAACAGATTTGGTGCAGTTAACAGTCTCTGCCATCGTGACATATATAGAGGACACAGACTACTAACTAGAATCTAGCAGATGCTTTATGAATCTTCTTTCCTGTTTTTTCCTCTGTGTTTCTTTAAGTCTTACCTAATATAAAAAACAGTTTTATCTACTGAGGATCAGACATGACATTTGCAAACTAAAAGTTAAGAGAAATGTGAGAAAGTTATGACAAAGTTAAAAGGAAATAAGTTGTAACTAAATTATTAAAAAGATTAAAAGGACCGAACTGTCAATGAAGGAATATGTACTCTTATATCACCAATAAAGAAAAACTCCAAGAAAGCTAAGAATTAAATTAAAAGATATGACCTGAACCTCTAAAGCATTAGACTGAACCCCCCTTGGGCACTTGAACAGAAATCAGATCTTCAAATCGCTTCAGTGATTATCCAACACACATGCGCACACACAAATACACACAAACGCACACACACTTAAATATTTTAAACTAGGTTGTAGCAAAACTCAATGTCAGCACAGAAGTCACTATTTAATGCATAAAACAAACAAACCAAAGATGAGTTTGGCAACTAAGAAATAAGGGTAAGGATGGGGACAAGAACTGGGGACAAAAGTATACAACTTTGCTTATAAAACCACAGTCAAGGAAGTTATGGTTCAGTTTTGAAGATCACGTTCCCTATTCATTTCCTTATCTGATAGTTCTACCTAATTTTCTAAAGGAAATTACTCTTTAAAAGTCAGTCTCAAGTTGTTAGTGTGTTTATTAAATCAGACATATTGATCCAAATCTTTCATCTCAAATATATGATCCAATTTATAGGCAATAATATGCAGTCAAACTCAGAAGAGGCATGGTCTAATTCTGATTAACCTGTCTTGGATGCCTTATAAAACAAATTGGTTCGAGCATTTCTATCTTCTCAGAAAGTATCTTGTGTATTTTAGTAATTGATATCTGAATATTTGACAAATGGATGAGTGAATGAGTGAAATGGTAATTTTCTTCTTTCATTATTTTACTTGTATTAGGAGGTTATACACTGAGACTTAGCATCATATTATTCTTTTGGAACCTGGTAAAGAAGACCAAGTGTAGTGAAATTAGATAGCAGGGAGACAGAACTAAACATCAACTTCTAATAAGTTGGTAGAAACAAGAAATTAATCAACAATAGAACAAACTGATGAATATTCAAATTCCACAATTATGTGTGCCTAGGGACATTATACCATATGTTGGTTTTGCCATCAGCCTGAAACTCAAGAGCAAAGCCCTTACTGTTTCCTCAGGACTTAGCACAAAAGCTACCACAAAAAGGAGCTCAGTAAGAAATCAACAGGATGAATAAGAAAGGCCCTATGATTGATGATTTCACATAAATTCTCCTTGCTAGTCTCGGAAGATCCCTGGATTATGTTTATTGATCCCAATTGAACTAATGAGGAAGCTAAGGCTAAACGGGTAAGATAAGTTGTCTTTTTCATAACTAATAAGAATCAAAGTGAAAAAAATCAGTAGATAAATATATGATTTAGTCTACAGAGATAAGTGCTTAATGACTCATTAAAAACAGTACTATTTGGTTGGTTTTGTTGAAGTGCAAGATAGAGGCCACAAAAACAGGAAATTTTGTTATGCTCTAGTTTGGGACCCCCAAAAGACCACCAGAGACCAAGATCAATGTAAACAGCAAAGAGGTGTTGATTGCGAGCTAGCTCGGTCCTCCGTGCGCACACAGCAACTGGTGACATTGAGAGGCCCCAGCCCAGGGTTTGAAGCAGTTTTATACACTCTTTGGGGAAGGCAGGGACCCCCACATACATCATAGCATCTCTTAGCAAATCATCACACACCTCAGGAAAATCATAAAACAACTCTAAAACATGATTACCACAGTCACTGGCGAGAACAAGTTGGGGAGGGTTGATTGGTTAGTACAAGAGGGGAATTCGTTTGAACTGATTGGTTTAAGCCAAGAGGGGTGTTCGTGCTGAACTGCATGGTTTCCCAACACGTTATCAACCACCGTAAACTACTGGGAGGGTCATCTGGCATCCCAGGTATTTCCCTGTCTCATGCTGATTGGTGGCTGCTAGGGGGTTGGGTCCCCACCTAGCCTGACTGAGTCAGGGACACCTGGTGCAACAGATCTCTCCAGTTATTTTAGATAAACAACTCAGCAGGGTAGGTATGTGCCTAAGAGTGCTCTGTGGGTCTTTCCAAGGACAAAGGTCATGCCCCTTCCTTGGACAGGCTTTTCTCTGAGGTAGAGGCTGGTTTTTCAACTTATTTATACAAAATGGAGCCAGATATTTAATGTTTTTTTTTTTCCATGGCAAACAAGGGAAGCTGACAGTAAATAAACTGAGCAGTGAGTGAGATTACTTGTGTGTTTATTAGAACTATGAACATATATCAGACTAAACGCAACAGTCAGAGGTCTGATAATGTCAGAAATGACAGAAATAAGAGAACTAAATTTCTTCGTAGAAACACACCATTATAAATAAAGACGTCTCTTTAGCCTGCAGAGAAATTGCTCGTATCAAAATGCCATGTCACCATCTGCAACACACTGTGCAATGACAAGATGATATCACTTGATCTTCATGTGTCTCAATCTCCAATTTTCTCATTGTATTGTGTCACTTCCATGATTTTTGTATACCTTCTTGTGGTATATTAGCCATAAGGGGTTTAATAATCTCTTCAACATGATAATGAGGTCAAGTGAAAAAAATCAAATAATTGCCTTACCTATACTATAGCAAATATTTCCAGACTACCTAATAGTGTGATCAAGAAAGTTCCCCTTTATTGGTAAATTCTAGCTAGAAAATACAGGCAGAATGCTAAAATTAGAGTATAACCTTTTTTCAATCCTAATGAAATAACCTGTCTAGACAATAATCATCAATGGCTGCTAACACCTTTAGGACTGATGAGGAAGTTAAAATGATAGATACACATCTGAACCCATGTACAATCAAAGCACCATGGAAAAGAGGGAATCAGATTTGATGAACTTTCTGATGGAATTCTACAGGCTGTTTCATGTGTATTATGGACTGAATTGTGTTCTTCCAAAATTCATATGTTGAATACCATAGTACCTAAGAACATAACCATATTTGAAAATAAAGTCTTTAAAGAGGTGGTTAAGTTAACAATGAGGTCATTAAAGTATGCCCTAATCCAATATGATTGGTGCCCTTATAAGAAGAGGGAAAGAAAATAAAATCTCTGTTGTATTTTTTTAAAAAAAGAATTCTTTCTAGAAATACATAGCACCACTGATATAGTCAGTATTCTTACCAAAAAAAGCAAACATGAATCTGATCTAGTCTTTAGACTTAACCTCTTTCAAGGAGATTCCAGAGAAGAATGAGAGGAACATGCTTAATACCACCTCCTGGAGTGCATTCAGCTAAAACAAGGATGTGGGAAATTCCATATACAAGGGACCTGTTTTATTCAACAAGTACATAAAAGGGGAGAAAAATAAACAGAAAGGAAAAACTACTAGTTGTAAGTCTTAATGTGTTCTTTAAGTGCATAAAGAGCCATACTAAGCAATGTACACCTTATTTGGAACTTAATTCAAATGATATCAACTCCAAACAGACATTCATGAGATGATTAGGAAATTTGGCAGTGAATCAGTATTTACTAATTGAGAAATGATTTCTAATTTGAAGAGCATAATGACAATAAAATGGTTCTTATTTATTTTTACAAAACATATTGAATTTTCCAGATGAAATACTATGCTATCTGAAATTCGCTTCAGCATCCATGGGGGAAAAGGAGAGAAAGGGTGTAATTGAATATAACTGAAATAAAATTGATCATGTGTTGATAATTGTTAAAACTAAGTGGTCAGCTCTTCACATTTTTTCTTCTTCTATTTTGATTTCAGATTTCCCATAATGAATAAATGAGAGATCACATAATGAGTTTTATGAAGAACCTGAAATTTCTGTGTCATGAACTAAACTTCTTTGAATGCTTTGTGAGGATTGAAGCATACCCCATCCTGGATATCTAGAATGAGTTCACCCATGATATAACTAGTCTTTCTGGAGTAATGTCTTTTTATCAAGCTCCTCTTGTGTCTGATTTACTGGCTGATTCTGGTATCATTTCATTTCATTCTTAGGTTCAATTTGATCTCCTCTTTTCATACACTGCTAACTCTTGGTTGTCATACTGGTTTTCCTTCTGACAAGAATATTTGGTCACAGAATCAGTTGGGGTTGTGGCTCAGCAGTAGAGCACTTGCCTAGCACTTGCAAGGCCCTGGGTTTAATCCTCAGCACCAAATAAAAATAAATAAAATAAAGGTATTGTGTCCAACTACAACTAAAAAATAAATATTTAAAAAAAGATGAAATGGCATTGACACATTTGGATGGTCATTTTTTTTTACCTACTGAGCCTTCTGGTACTGAAACTCCAAATTTCACCTGCCCACCTGAGTCAGTGTTGCTTATACTTTTTGCTGCTGCCATTTGTCTCCATCTGCAATCTTGCCTGCCAATTTTTTCCCCAACGATTTTCAAAGGTCAACTTTTTCCTCAGATCTATTTACTATCCTTACACTTAAATGACCTAAATTTTGTAATACAATAGAGCCAAAACACAGATAGGTTCTACTTTTTGGAAAGGTGAACAAATAAAAGGTTAACACTTTATGATCACTTTTTATTTAACTTGTCTCACAGCTGAAAAGCTGCCCACTTGTGCTGAGGTTGGAAGTGAGGATGCAATTGCTTCTCCTGCCACAGTCTCGTAACCTGTTATAACCCTGAACCCTGTACAACAATCTGTTGTAGCTAAATACTGTAAATCCATAGCAACAACCTGGGTGCCATCCAGACTTGAGGAAGGTTCTGGGAAACATTGGTTGATGGTGGTTTTGATGATTCACTAGGTACTTAAGCAGTGTTTTGCCACTGCCACCCTCACCCAATTCTTCTGCGTGTGGTTTCTATTAACTTCAAGGAGATAAATATGAAGAGAAAGCTTTCTCCAAGAACTTGGCCCATTTTTCCAAGCATGTCTATTTTTGTATGGCTGGCAATGGTCTTTAGTGGAAAAGCCCTCCTCATGCTAAGAAAAAGCAACAGTACACCTGTTCACATTCTTCACCTTTGGTAGGGAGTATCTGGGAGAAGTTGTTCTGCCCCTTTGGCAGCTATAGACAGACAGGGCTTCATCTTGTGCAACACTCAGAACTGAAATATTTTTTTAATGCTTTATATGCTGTATATACCTGCAAATAGCTTTTGGGAGACTAGTAACCCAGATAGCAGTGGATAGATAATATGAGATGCCATACCATTGAAAAGGAAATCATAGTTCCAGTTGTACAGGAAATTGGTTGTTTGAATTCAGTATTATGAAAATCTCGAGAATACCTGCAAGATCCAAGAATTCTTAAGTTGAGAGTAAAACATGAGATAGAGTTAAAGAGATCATAAAGAAAAATCGTTGAAATTTATATCTCTACTCATGTATCAAGTGATGTCTTTTCTAGGTAGTAATATTTGCACTGATGAGTTATCTTAGAAGAAAAACTGTGACATTCTATGTCTTTTATAAGTATATATCTGTTGGATATGGAAAAAGATGAACCCCCCAAATAATGTGGTCAAGGGAGAAGGAATGAAGGAATCACTGTGTTTCCCAGTGACAAGACAAGTCACAGGGTGGGGGCAGGAGTGGGGGAGGGAGGGGGATTGGTGGGGATTTCCATCAAGTCTAAAATGACAATTTCTGAGAAGAGGCCAAAGCATTGCTCCTACCCTAAACTGACCCCACACCCTCCATCTGGCCCAGTAAAGACTTCCCAAACTGACATGCTCATTAATTGAGTGATCTTTCGGTGTATCCTATAATAAGCCTAAACCCCCCTTTGGCCAGTGGCTCATTTTCCACCAGAAAAATGGACCCATCAGAGGCATCACTCCATTCCCAAATAAAAGCTGTGCTGAGCTGATTTATAAAGTTGGCATTCACCTGGGTCCCTTTTGTGATAATGATATCACTTTCAGGTTTTTCAAAATCAGACTAATCTCGGGTATTATTAAATAGTAAAAATATAATTGGAAGCCTAAATCATTCTAATTACCCCTAATTTATACCTTTTCAAAGTCATTAAACTAGTCAAAGAAACTACCTCTAAAAATGAATTAACTCAGCTGGGCATGGTGGTACATGCCTGTAATCCCAACAACTCAAGAGACTGAGACAAGAGGATCACAAGTTCGAGGCCATCCTCAGGAACTTAATGAAGCCATAAGCAACTTGGCAAGACTCTCTCTCAAAATAAAAAATAAAAAGGGCTGTGGTGTAGCTCAGTAGTAAAGCACTCCTGGGTTTAATTCCCAGTACAAAAAAAAAAAAAATTAACTCCATAGCCTCACTTAGAGATTAAGCTTTGTTACCAAAATATTAGAATCTACAATTCACCTCTTTCTGGAAGAATATCAACTGAAATTTTGGTTTAAAAAAAAAGTTAGAAATAAGGTAGGATGAATACTACATTAATAATCGAAAGTTGGGGTCTCTAGCCCTGCCTCAACTTGTAAATTAGCATAAGACTAGAATATCCAATTAGCATTTCTGAGCCTCAGTTCATTGCATATAAAATGAAGGATTTGTCCTCTCTTCTTCTGAAATGACGTGCATGACTTTATACATTTAAAATTGTATAAAACTAAAGCATTCTGTTCTAAAAAAAAATTTAAAGCAGAAGGGTGCACATCTAAAAAAGGTAAATGAGATTAGCTGTTAAAAGATTTCTGAAAGAACTAATTGCTAGATTGGGATTCTGTATTTGATTTTAAATTTCCTGGGAAGAATAACTTTTTAAAATGAAGAACGAATTCATCAGTAGAAACAATTTATTTCTTGAAATAAATTTAAATAGGAATTAATTCATCTCCCTACTATAATACAGAATCTGACTAACATTGTAAAGATTTTGCCATTTAACCAATTATGGTTTTGTAAATGGCACAGAAATGTCACTCAGATGCAAGTTTCTGTTATGCACTTTCTGAATAAAGACAATGTAAACTATAACAAGGTACTAGGATGAATATTAGGATAAGATACTATGGTCTAGAGACAATCCCTGATGACTTTACCAAGGACATGGAAAGAACTCTTTCTCCAATTTCAAATGTGTTCAAAGAACTTTATGCAAAGCAGCACTGTAGTCAACATGTAATTGTTTTCTCTAACTGCTTTGTAGAGCATATAGTCTGTGATGTTAATTGAGGCACCAAGCTTTAGCTATCAGAGGAGGGTGAAAACTACTCATCTTATGAAAATGTACCAACCTGACTGGTATTTTGCCTGAGTAGGAGGTCAACCTGCTTTGCATGTGCAGAGGTTGAGACCTCCAAGTTTTAAGGTAATTAAACAAAGACTCAAAAACTTTCCAAGCACATGCATATGCTAATTGTTATAGTGCAGAAGAGTATTTGAACATACTACCATTTATAGGAATCAGTTCATATTAGGAATAGAACCCCTGAACTGTCTTTTGTTATTGTACTTTCACCCTATTATTTATGTCTTGACTTTGTTATGTTTGGTCATAATGAGGTGGGGGGTAAGCAAACTGCAAATGAACAGCTGGGGTAGGTAATGAATGATGTAGATGGGGGCTGATTCAAGAGGAAATAAAATGCTAATATCTCCAGAGCACTTCCCCCTCCTCCAATTTGTTGTCAAGGTTACCTGCCTCCAGGGAATTGTTCCCCTCTGTAAGGAGTTGTTAATGAATGCTTTCCCTTCCTGCCTATACCCCAGGGTGGATTGTTCTTGCCCTTGGATCACTCCACCTTTTGGTCACCTAGGCAATATAAGAGAGGGAGGGGGCATAAGTAGAAAGTAAACATAAAAAGTATAAAAGGAGGAGGATGCCCCCCTCCCTTGGGCACCAATTGAGACCCTATCTTCTGCAGAGGAGTCTCTGTCTTTCTGTCTCTCTTCTATCTTTTAAATAAAACTTTTTGCACTTGCCTCAACATTTCTCAGGTGTTCATGTCTTCAACACAAGAGGAAAGGGACTCCAACATGATTCTCAACACCAATATCAATAACAATTTTTTAAATATCTGCCTTCTTTGTGCTCCTCAATTTCCTGCCTAGTTTTCTGCCATATCTCCTCTTTTCTTTAATATTTTATTTTAAATACCCATATTTTTGATGCTTCTGGAACTTATTTTAATACATAATATGAGGAAGGGATCTAAGTTTGTTTTTTTCCAGATGTTTTGCCAGTTAGGGCAGCATCTTTATTAAGTAAACCTGAGATAGAATTTTGGTTTAAATATAAAAAGGGGCATACACTACTGGAATTATTTGTTTTCAATGTGTGACTGATGGTGAGTTGCTCCCTAAGGATTACTGGCCAAAAGATCTAAGAGTTTCTTGAGAATTATTCTAGTTAGACAATAAAATTATGTGACAGGCTTAAATGCTAATGGTTATTAGAGTCTGAGAGACTCAAAGACAGAAATAAGACCATATTATCTCTATATCCCACTAGAATTCATAGTTTGTTTTTCATATTTTAGGTATTCAGTTATACTTATTTAAATTAACATTATTATAGTATAGCATGTATCCAATTTATTCAAGGGAAATGAGGAAATTTTAAAATTAAAACAGGCTCAAGCACAATTACATACATTGCTATTAAAGAATTATTTTGATGCTTAGGAAAACGTGTCTACCAACTGCAATTATGAGAATTCCCATAGGTTTAATATGATAATAATATTTGAATAAAGAATACTACAATATATGACATAACTGGGCATTATAGCACATCAGGAGAAAGCAAATTGTGGCAAATATTACTTATTATATAGCTAACAGGCAGGTTTCTTCTTCCTTGATGGCAAATTAGACTTTTGTTTGAGTCTTCAATTTCAGAGAGTAAATAATGATGGCTATCAGCCAATTTTGGTGTTTCATTGCCCTTGATAGTGATTAGTTCAGACATGAACATGTGACCCAATTCTAGTTGATAATAACTGCAGATAAATCTACTTAAGTATTTCTAACAAAAGTTTTCACTTATAGTGATATAAAATTAAAGAAAAAATAGGACCCTCTTCTTCTTTACTGGTTGTTGAGCTCTCTTGCAATCACAAGGAGGTAAAATGCCAAATGGACATGGGTACTTAAGGGTAATATTGAGCCAGTAAATCAACCAATCCTGGAATTTCCCTAATTCCAGTCTTGCTATTATCTAAGGAGTTAAATTCCTTATTGTTTAAGAGAAATACTTGTACTAGGGCTGTCCTTCCTTAAGAACAGAAAATATTTTGACTGTTGTACATGGTACAAAAGCACAGACTTTGGGTCTAATCTCAGCTTCACCACTTACTACATTTAAGGTAAATATCCATCTAATTCCTTCTATCTGTATTTTGTCCTACATACTGAAATAATCTCAATTGAATAAATTCATTAACATAGTTACATATAAAAAAGATACATACATGAATAAAACATTGTATTTTTGTTTAGAAATAGAATTGTGTGATTTTTCACCAACGTGTAAAATGAAAATCAAGGACATTTCTTTGATTACAGAATTACTGATTGGAGTTTCACATTCATATTGTGATAACTTTTGAGAGTGAAAAGAGTCATTATTCTGATGTGTGTATATATATAATAACTGTTGGGAAAAAATAATGGCAGCTGCACCCCAGAGAAAAACCCCAGCATGGCGTCTAACGACCCTCCTTCTCCTCTTTGTTTCTTTCACTGGCGCGAAACCTTCCTGCTGGCGCCAATGTTCAAACCCTGCTGGTGGGAAGCCTTAGCCCCAATTAGAATTAACTTCTTGGGCTCCGGAACTGACATATGGAAGAGCTTGCCAATAAACGGGCGACCTGTTATCTACCTCAGCCCTGCGACCTCTCCTTAGACCTATATAAACACACAGCCTTTTGTAATAAAGTGGGAAAACTCTTTGGTAATCTGTGTCGTGTGGTGCGGCGTTTTTCTAGTCTTACAGTGGTGCCGAAACCCGGGAGATGGTGTGCTCAACAAACCAAGCCCCGTCTCTGCCACCGCAGTCACCAACAACACATTTTGTCCTCGTCTGTCTTTTTTGGACGCAGGCTGCCTGCACTCACCACTGATCCGGCACTCACCACTGATCCCCCTCCCCGGCTCACCAACTCCCTTCGGACTCCCAGCAGGAGACGCGCTCCTGACGCCTGGTAGGGAGGAGGGAATACACCCCACTAAGACCTTCACTGGTCGAAGTGGACCCTCTGGCGATCCGCTTCCCGTTGAGGCATGAGGCTTATGGGTTTACAGAGAGGGGCTCCCTGTTCTCTTCCTCCTCCACAGAGCTGTGCACCGCAGTAGCCACGCGCCCCGCCCCGGCCCGCAGGCCAGGGGCTGCCTGCGAGCGCGCCCCCGCCCGGCAGAGCCCTGCACCATGCTGGAGCTGTGTTCAGCCCCAAGCTGAACTTCCGCCCAGGGGCTGCGCTCCTCTGGGGCTCTGCTCTTTCCTTCCTTCTTTAAACTTCTTGTTCCGGTGGGAAATTTTCCTGGCGCCAGGTGACCCGCGGCCTCAACCCTTACAGGGTCACACAGACTGCACTTCGTTGGTGACAACCGAGCTGTGCCCTCTGTGCCTACTGGCAGTGGACTGGTCACTTTGGGGACGCCCATGTGATCCTCCATCTGCTCTACGCTTCAAGGAAGCTCCTACGGCCCGGGTTAATTCTTTTTTTCCCTCTGCTGTCCCTTCCTCCACTCTCTAACTATGGGTGCCTCCTTGCCTATACCAGAAGCCTCACCACTCAAGTGTCTCCTTAAGAATTTGGCTACACACTCTCTTCCCGGATCTCAAGCCCAAAATCCTTATCAGATTCTGTACCCAAGATTGGCCCACATATCCGCTAGATAATGACAATCATTGGCCTCCAGAAGGCTCGTTAGATCCAAATTTCCTCCGGGACCTTTTAACTATTGCCAGCGCCTGAAAGGGTAGAAAGAGTTCCCAGCCCCCCCTCCCCTCTCCTGCCTTCTGCTCTCTGTTCCCAACCTTCCCCTCTGCGCCCTTCCCTCTGCTCTACATGTCTGCTCTCCCTCCCAGTGGTACAGCGTCTGTGTCCTTCTCCCTGTCACAGCTGCCCCCACAGCCCTGCCTGTACACTTTCCCTCCTCTTCTGCGGAGACATCCCCCTCCCCTCCCTTTTCTTACTGTCTGCCACTGCTGCCACTGACGCCACTGCACCACCACCCCCCCCCCCCGGGGCTCTGCCTGCGCGCTTCTAGTCTGCCTGGCCACCAGACACATGCGCTGGTGCTCCACCTTCCCGGTGCGGCGGGCGAAACGGGCCAGCAGTGCACCCTCCGCGGCTTGGAGAAGCCTTGGGATCCCACCTCAGCTGTCGGGCGAGCCACCGTCCTTCACCTTCCTTGTGCCGCAGCAGCTTTTGCGCGACTGGCGCGCCCCTCCCTTTGCTGCCCGGTTCCAACGGGCAGGCAGGATGGGTCCCACCTGGCTGCAATGGGTGGGATCTCTCTGAGCCTCTACCCTCCCCCAACTCTGCTCACTTCTTCTACTGATAAGCCCTTCCCCCCCCCCCCCACTCACACCTCTCTTCTCCTGTCAGTGTCCCACTGATCCCTTTTATCAGATAACTCACAGTTCCTTTGTTCTGTCAGGGAAGTAGCTGGTGCTGATGGGATAGTCCGAGTGCATGTCCCATAACTGAATCTAACTGGGACTTCATGCAAGCAGTTTCTAATAAGGTAGTTAACTTTGATAAACTGAAGGACATTACCCAGAACCCTGATGAAAATCCATCCTTATTTCTCAACTGCCTTACAGAGGCCCTAACCAAATACATTAAGCTAGATATTGAGTCTCCCATCAAGGCTACAGTGTTAGCAACCTATTTCATTACTCAATCGGCTCATGATATTAGAAAAAGCTCAAATGAGCTGAGGAGGACTATCAGACCCCTATCTGAGATCTGGTGAAAATGGCTTTTAAAGCAGGCTCCATTGCAGAAAAGAAGGTAACACCCCAAACTCAGGCCTTAACAGCAGCCCTGAGGCCTACATCTCCAGCAAGTTTCAGAGGGGAACCAGCCTTCCTCTCCACCAGAGGCTTGCCTCAAATATGGATGCGAAAGTCACTGAGCTCGCCAATGCCCAAACCCACGGCCTCCTTCCAGGCCATGCCCCACCTGTAAGCAGACAGGACATTGGAAGATTGACTGCCTCTGGCTTGTCCTTCCTTGGTGCCTCTACGCAGAGGGTATGATCAGTCAGGCAGTCCCTTCTCCTGAACTTTTGGGGTTTGCAGAAGACTGAAGAAGCCCAGATTCAAAGACCCCTTCAGCCCTCTCTGAGCCCAGGGTAATGCTCCAGGCAGCGGATAAGTCCATAACCTTCCTTGTGGGCACAGGGGCTACCTATTCTGTCTTGCCTGCCCATTCTAGGCCTCTGTTTCCTTCCCAGGTCTCAGTTATGGGGATTGATAACAAACCCTTCTCCCCAAACAGAACTGTAAAGCTGGCCTGTGCCCTGGAGGGACACCCATTCACTCACTATTCTGGTCATTCCATCCTGTCAGTTCCTCTCCTAGGCAGAGTTGTTCTCCAATTATTAGGAGCCACCCTCCAATTACACCCCAAGAATACTACCACCCATCTCCTTTGGCCTTTAACTCTTACCCTCTCTAATGACCTGACAGTACCTACTGTGCCATTGCCCCCTGATCCCTAGGTCTGAGACATCTCCATGCTGGTTATTGCCTCCCACCACAAGCCAGTCCATACCCAGCTGAAACACCAAACTAAACTTCCTTGTGTTCCCAATTTCCTATCTCCAAAACCCATAGGGAGGGACTTAAACCCATTATAGACCGGCTGCTGGCCCAGGGACTCCTTGTTCCTACTGACTCCCCCTGCAACACCCCCCATACTGCTGGTGTGCAAACCCTCCAGAGCCTATCACTTAGTCCAGGAACTCCGCCTAATTAATGAGGCAGTTATTCCCATCCACTCGGTTTCCAACCCTCATGCTTTTCTTTCTCATATCCCCCTTTGACCATTCACTTTACTGTCCTGGACCTTAAAGCTGGCTTTTTTTACAGTGCCTTTGCATCCTGACTTTTACTACCTCTTTGCCTTCACATGGGAAGACCTTACATTCTTCAGGTTTCAACAGCTGACATGGACAGGCCTACCCCAAGGCTTCAGGGACAGTCCCTACCACTTTGGTCAGGCCTTGACATAGGATTTAACTATTTGTAATTTGGGGATAGCACTCTCTTACAGTTGAATAGAAGCCTTCCCTACCTCCAGGAAAACTGCTGACACCATCAGAAACTGCTGACACTGTCGCCTTCATCCTCATTAAGCAAATCATTCCTAGGTTTGAACTTCCTGCCTCCATCCAGTCAGACAATGGTCCAGCCTTCACTTCTCGGATTGGTTAACTAGTTTCCAAAGGCCTTAACAGCACTTGGAGGCCCCACATCCCCCAGTGACCCCAATCCTCGGGTAAGGTTGAGAGGCCTAATGGCATTCTCAAGGATCATCTCACTAAACTTGCTATTGAACGCAGACTGTCCTGGTCCAATCTTTTGCCATTGGCCCTCACCCAAATTCGGGCAACTCCTAGAGCCCCCTCAGGCCTTAGCCTCTTTGAGCTGTTCTATGGATGCCTTTCTTAATCAACTAAAACTTTCCTGTCACTCCTCCCCCCCTTGTGTCCCACCTGCCCTACTCCACCATGATACTTGGGGATTCAAAGTCAGAGAGACATATGTCCAAGGCATATGTAACGAGACATATGTCCTCGTTACACTCACCTAGTTTCTTCAGTCGATTGCGCCCCTACCGGATATAATGCATCTATCTTCCTTCCCCTCTCCTACCACAATTCTGAACTTTTAAAAATAGCCACTAGGCCTTACCTTTGCTTCTTATATGATCAGACAGAGGATTACTGCAAATGGTGGCCCGAAACCTATGGGGGATGCCCCTACTGGTCATGTAATGTTCATAACCCACATGCATGCATTGGGGATTCCTGCGTTGGAAATTTCAGATTGATCTCGGGGGGCTATCAATTGGCTATCACTGACCCTAACCATCCACGCTGGACTTCTAGGGTAAATGCTTCCTTCTACTGTGACATATCCTCTCCCACCCCCTGTGGCTCCATCTCCATCTCCTGAGAGCTTCAACCCTCCCAGCCCTCAGTAGCTATAATCTCTACTGACATAAAGCATTCCGAACAGCAGTTGTTAGACTCCATACAGGATCCACATGAGCCTAATGTCAGGAGTCCACCACAGTATTCATGGCTACGACTACTTACTAAAACTGTAACCTTCTTAAATAAAACCCTCCCCGCCATCACACCA
The DNA here is from genome assembly GCF_047511675.1 of Marmota flaviventris. Taxonomy (NCBI): domain Eukaryota; kingdom Metazoa; phylum Chordata; class Mammalia; order Rodentia; family Sciuridae; genus Marmota; species Marmota flaviventris. The sequence continues at coordinate 68,616,999 of NC_092504.1, read as the reverse complement.
ACTGATTGCTACTTATGCGCCTCTCTGACTCGACCTTTGCTTGCAGCGGTTCCCTTAAACTTCTAGGGTTCTGACCTCTCAAATTTCTCCACTCCATCTGCCTACTGTTCTCTCTGAACCCTTTCACCCGATGCTCCATTATGGGAGCCCGAGGAGTCTAACCATACTGTGATTCCCTGGCACCGCCTCCTGGGCTTGGGTGTCTCCCAGTCAAAGTTTTGCCACTCTAACATCACCTTTAACTTCACCCTCTATGCACCACCTGGCTCATTCTTCTGGTGTAATAGTTCTCTCATTGCCGCAGTCTGGCTGGGCACACAATCACGAGCCACCACACAGCTTGTAGATTCAAACAGCAACTCTTTATTCCCGAACTCACACCAGCCGTCTACAATCACGTTCTGGGGAAATCCACGTTCTCTGCCCAAATCCACGTTCTCTGCCCAAATCCACGTTCTCTGCCCAAGTTCACGTTCTCTGCCCAAATTCACGTTCTCTGCCCAAATTCCCCTCCACTGGGCTTCTATCTCCAAAATATACTGTCTGAATCCCGTGAGAACTCAAGGGGAACTCAGGCAGCAGGATACGCCCTATTCCCAGCAGGAATAATCTTAAACCTTAAACCTGGAACCTAAACTGGGAACGCCCTAAACAGGATTATCTTAAAACCGGGAACACCCTAATCTGCCTTGGTCCTTGAGCAAGGTCACCTACATTCAATGTCGCTGCAACATGTCAGCAACATGGGGTACGCTGGCAAGGAAATTGTCATACCTACTTGGCTAATGGCTCCCAGCATCTCCCCCCTTCTGATTAATTAAACAACAAGCAATGTGGCTTAAGGACCGTGCCTGGTAGGTTGTCCAATTCAACATATGGTTCTTACCCGTCATCGGAAAACTGACCTTTAGGCGTCAGCCTCCTGTCTTAGGTTGATACTACTGCAATTGAATCATACCCGTCACTGACTACCGGTCCAGCATACAGCCATACTTGTGGATAGGTCTATGCACCAGTGGGGGGGTGAGGTTCTTTGCCTCACCTCTGTTGGCCCCCAAATTTGGCCTTGGTGCCAGTGGGGGAGTGAGGTTAATGTGGCTTATGGACCGTGCCTGGTAGGTTGTCCAATTCAACATATGGTTCTTACCCGTCATCGGAAAACTGACCTTTAGGCGTCAGCCTCCTGTCTTAGGTTGATACCACTGCAATTGGATCATACCCGTCACTGACTACCGGTCCAGCATAAGCCATTGGCCCCCAAATTTTAGACCATCACTAGCAGAAGGGAGGAGGATACAGAAATGCCACGACACCAAGCCAATTGACGGCTCCTTGGGAAAAAATTGCATCACTGGTGACACCATCAGCAAAGATATGTCAGCACTACCACAATTAACATGGGGTGCGCTGGCAAGGAAATAAAAATTGCATCACTAGTGACACCATCAGCAAAGATATGCCAGCATTACCACAATTCGCTGCACCAAACGATAGTTACATAGTCCAGGCAAGTTCTGCAAGCAGTTCAAAGCGGAGGAATCTATCAATATGTCCATTTCCTCCCAAAGTAAGTTTCCTCCCAAAGTAAGTTGACTCTTTGATTGAGCATTACTTGTTGAGTTCTTCACCGGCTCTGGGATGGAGATAGGAATTCTGGCAATGATGCTAAAGAGACATTATCCTGAAAAGAATTATTAAATATAATGAAAAGGAAAGGTGAAAGTAAACAAACAGATCTGTTAACCTACTTTAAAAACAATCCTTAACAGCCTTTTACCTAATTTAAACTAGTAAACAAACAGATCTGTTAACCACCTTTAAAAACAATCCTTAACAGCTGTTTACCTAATTTTCTCAGCAGCACATGGATCCTTCTCAAAAATAGATCATATATTATGTCACAGGGCGACTCTTAGACAATATAAAGGAGTAGAGATAATACCATGCATCTTATCTGATCATAATGGAATGAAACTGAAAATCAACGATAAAAGAAGGAAGGAAAAAGCATACATCACTTGGAGAATGAACAATAGGTTACTGAATGATCAATGGGTTATAGAAGACATCAAGACATCAAGAAGGAAATTAAAAAATTCTTAGAGATAAATGAAAACACAGACACAACATATCGGAATCTATGGGACACATTGAAAGCAGTTCTAAGAGGAAAATTCATTGCTTGGAGTTCATTCCTTAAAAAAAGAAAAAACCAACAAATAAATGATCTCATACTTCATCTCAAAATCCTTGAAAAAGAAGAGCAAAACAACAGCAAAAGAAGTAGAAGGCAAGAAATAATTAAAATCAGAGCTGAAATTAATGAAATCGAAACAAAAGAAACAATTGAAAAAATTGACAAAACTAAAAGTTGGTTCTTTGAAAAAATAAACAAAATCGACAGACCCTTAGCGATGCTAGCGAAGAGAAGAAGAGAGAGAACTCAAATTACTAGCATACGGGATGAAAAAGGCAATATCACAACAGACACTTCAGAAATACAGAAGATAATCAAAAACTATTTTGAATCCTTATACTCCAACAAATTAGAAGATAGTGAAGGCATAGATAAATTTCTTAAGTCATATGATCTGCCCAGATTGAGTCAGGAGGATATAGAAAACCTAAACAGACCAATATCAATTGAGGAAATAGAAGAAACCATAAAAAGACTTCCAACTAAGAAAATCCCAGGTCCAGATGGGTATACAGCAGAATTTCACAACCTTTTGTAATAAAGTGGAAACCTCTTTGGTAATCTGTGTCGTGTGGTGCGGTGTTTTTCTAGTCTTACAATAACTATATAGTACATATTCTGACTATATATTATATAAATATATGACTTTTGAAATACTGACTAAAAAATGGCTCTATTTTACAACTATTTTTAAAGTTTAAATTCTTTCTAAAAATGAAATTGTATATTAGAACAAATGTTTAAAAATCTTAAAATTGATTACCTGAATATTTTAAAATAAGCACAATAATTAAGTCTTCTTGATGTACATTTTCATACTATAATCAGTTTCTTGGCCATATATGGCTGATATGGTCCCTGGTACTCCTTTAACTAATGTAGTTTTTCTAGTGTTTTTTCCTAGTTTGTTTTATTGTTTGTTTGTTTTTTCCCACAAAATTGCCTGCAACCATCTTTAAAGGTACAAAACCATATTTTGGGGTTTTTTTTAATTTAAATTTTTTGGTTGATCAAAAAACAAACTTGTTGACAGAATACCAAACTATCTTTACTGTTTACAGTAAAGTAAAACATAATGTACAAATTGGTGAACAAACAATAGAGACAACAACATCCCACCAGAACCCATACAGCAAAACAGAGGAAACAAAGAAATTTCTGCAAGATTTGAAGGAAGGGAGGTGATGGGTCATTGTCAAGTAACTATAAAAGTCAGAGAATGGCCATCAAGCAACAATGGATCCTTATAGGACAATAGGCAGAACTATTAACATTTTAAATGGTATAGATTCCCAAATATCTCACAGAACTGGAGTCACTGTTCTAATGCATAATTTCGATACTTATTTGGACAGTGGCAGAGTAAAACTCTGTAACACTAAGTCACCTTTCTGTGGGTTTCTTTTGCAACCACACTTTTATACAGCTCTTTTATACAACATAACTGCAAATTCAGTAATATTTCATCTTACTTTTTATAGAGACCATAATTATTTGTTAGAAGTAAATCTGAGGCCACCATACAATTACCAAATGAGAAACATGGTAATTATTTCCTTGTTTTTAAAGGATAAAAACTGGTTTGGGTTGTGTCAATCATTGCCCACATACCCACACCCAAGCACAGAGTGTTGGGGTAGCATCTTGGGCCTCAGACCCAGACAGGACACACTCAGGAGCAAAAAGTACTTGGGCCTTACTACTGAAGGGGACTTAACTTTCTTTTTTGCTTCTGAAGAAGAATTCCAGTATTTTGCCTTCAACTTTACCATATGCTTGATGAAGCTTGTCATTTACAGCTTTTAGAATTTTAATAACATACTTGGTGGAATTCCGCCCCCACACTCTCCCACATATGCACAGTGTGAACATGAGCTCTCCACATGATTTGGACAAGTAGCTCCAGCAGTGACCACTACTCCAGGGGTGAGAGCCTGGCCACGGACTGAGAGCCAACATTTAGCCACAAGTTTGAAGGAAAAATTGTTTTGGGAGGGGCAATGAACAAATCCAAGAACAAAAACAAAACAAAACCTTACAACACATTTCACAAAGAGAACAATGTGATTGGCCCAATGCAAGCTGTAAAATCATCCTGGCAGAGTTCTGTTTTATTTTGTTTTAATTTTTTATTTGTTTTAATTAGTTATACATGACAGTAGAATGCATTTATGCACTTTGATACATCATATATAGATAGAATATAACTTCTCATTTTTCTAAATGTACATGTTGCAGAATCATATTGTGCATGTAGTCATATATATACACATACAGTAATAATGTCTGTTTCATTCCACTATCTTTCCTATCTCCACATCCCCTTCCCTTCCCTCCCATCACTTTCTTCTACATAATCTAAGGTAATGCTATTCTTCCCTGGTGTCCCCCAACCCCCACTTTATTGTGAATTAGCAACCACATATTAGAGGAAACATTTGGCCTTTAGTTTTGTGGGACTGGCTTATTTTGCTTAACATGATATTCTTCAACTCCAACTATTTACTGGCAGATGCCATAATTTTATTCTTCTTTAAGCTGAGTAATATTCCAATGAGTATATATACCACATTTTCTTTATCCATCTATCTCTATTGAAGGACATCTAGGTTGGTTCCATAGTCTAGCTATTGTGAATTCAGCTGCTATAAACATTGATGTAGCTGTGTCCCTGTAGTGTGCTGTTTTTAAGTACTTTGGGTATAAATCAAGGAGTGGGATAGCTGGGTCAAATGGTGGTTCCATTCCCAATTTTCTGAGGACTCTTCATACTGCTTTCCATAGTGGTTACACCAATTTGCAGGCCCACCAGCAATGTATGAGTGTTTGGGCACTTGAAGTGCGTGAAGGATCATTTCGGTGACTATCCTTGGTTTTCTCGAACTCCTCTGTGATCAGCCTGGTCGCTCACCATTCAACAACAAATGCAAGGAGGATGGCAGGGTGTGGGGTGGTCCCTCTGGAGGCCATGCCTCCCATCTGCTGCTGAAACACATTGATGGTGTCCTCGACCTCCAACTCCAGCTAGACTGAAGTGTCTGTTTCATTAATTGGTTGCCCATCGAACCTGAATCTAATCTGTCTCATTGACAAGCCCTGCCTCTCATAGAAGGCCTTCATCAGTTTGCTCAGTGGAGTGTGCCTCTTGATTTTGAACTGTACCACTGAGCCATCCTGCCCTTCCACCTTCAGGTTGATGTGGTCATTCTCCATCTTCACACCCTCCTTGGGCTTCTCCTTGGACGTGGCTGTGCAGCGCTGGCAGCTAGACACAGTCGCAACTCAGGTTGATCAATTTTTAAATGTTTACAGCTTCAATGAACTTTTCTCTGTACTTACACTTCTTAATTGAGAAAATATTCTCACTCTTTGAAAGTAATTATTTTCACTTAGAAATTTATAAACATTTCAACCCAATGTTTTCAGAGTATTGCATTTTTGCCTATATTCAGTATACCTTACTTCAGCAAATATTTTTACTAGACAGAACATATGCACTATATGCATGATACATATAGTGCATATGTTCACACACTCATAAAGAGGCCACAACAGACACTCAAGTACAAATAGAGGATTAACATCCTTGCTTATTTAATGGAAACACTAATGATAATACTTTGCTTCAGTAAAAAAATAAAATGCTAAATTGGATGGGACACTAGATCACCAATAATAACACAGACAATTCAAGCATCCCAAAAATGTATGCTCACCCTATTTACAATGTGAAGTCTATGATTTCTGTTTGAGGATTTGCTTCTAAGTAAAGTAAAAATTTAAATACTGGATAAAAAGTATCTGAAATTGTAAACTTCCTATAATTTTACAGCCTTTGTTTGAATCTTTAACCTACTTCAATTTCTTACCTAATGTAGCAAATTGTATTTAACAAGTTCAGTTTTCATAAGCATGACTGTGTCATATACCATTATGTAGGTTTTTCCTGATATTTAAGTAAAATATGTAAATTAAGACAAGCATAACTGGCATAAACAAGTTTGAACACAAAGAATGACTTTTGGTTATAATCATCAAATCAGAATAGCCTAAGCCCCCTCCCCATTAGATGGAAAACACAGAATAAGAACAGTAAGTCTTCCCTTTTAAAAAAAATTTAAGGGAAATTACAAAATAATTACTGAACTTATTTTTTACAGAATTAAAGAAGCAAATTGTCCCCACTTTGGAATATCTACTATGTCTTGTAATATACAGAACCTCTTGCCAGCCTCCTTAGTTTAAGATCAAAGATTTTGATTCTTTAGAATCAGATTCTGTGGCTTTGCTATATTCTGATGAGCCTCATACTCCCAATATTTTCTGACACTGAATATGTAAGGAGAGAAGAACCCTCAAATATGTGTGTCTTATTTTAAAATGTAAATCCTAATGCCTATTCTTGTATATATTTTTAAAAATTATAGAAATCACATAGACATGTCACTGTGTCTAGAAGAGAAAAAGGGAGAGTTCTCAACTGCAGCTTGCTGCTATTACAATAAGAACAAACCTGCATTTATTTCTTCTGCCTTAGTTTGCTCTGGGTCTTTTCGTTCCCAATCATATAAAAAGGCTCCATGAGACCACACTCATAATAACAGAAGAATTCCAAGTAAATTATGTAGCTCCTCTACCCTCAAAAAGTGGAATAAAACTCCAGTTTCTTAATGGCAGACTGCAGATGGTAACTTCCTTCACAGAGTGCAACATGGAAGGGAGGGAGAGGAGCTCTACAGAGGAGTGCCTTGACAAATACCACCTGGAGCCACAGGATTAAGGACAGTATCAACAGGGACAAGTTTAATAAAAACTGCATACTACAGGGAGACAGTTACATCAATGTTTATAGCAGCACAATTCACATTAGCTAAATTGTGGAGCCAACCTAGATGCCCTTCAATAGATGAATGAATAAAAAAATGTGGCATATATACACAATAGAATATTACTCAGCAATAAAAGAGAATAAAATCCATTTGCAGGTAAATGGATGGAGTTAGAGAAGATAATGCTAAGTGAAGTTAGCCAATCCAAAAAAAACAAATGCCGAATGTTTTCTCTGATATAAGGAGGCTGATTCATAGTGGGATAGGGAGGGGGAGCACAGAAGGAATAGAGGAACTCTAGATAAGGCAGAGGGGTTGGAGGGGATGGGAGGGGGTATGGGTTTAGAAATGATGGTGAAATGTGATAGACATCATTATCCAAAGTACATGTATGAAGACCCAAGTTGGTGTGAATATACTATGTATACAACCAGAGATATGAAAAATTTTGCTCTATATGTGTAACAAGAATTGTAATGCATTCCTCTGTCATATATAAATTTTTAAAAATTAATAAAAAACAAACAAACAAAAAAGAAAAAAATTAGAATGGCATTTTGTCTCTGGTCTTCCTCCAAAAAACCTATAATCCTAGTCTAGTCTTCTTATGTAAAATAATTTAGAAAAGTTTTACATTTCAATGAGAATGAAGTTAGCTTAATAATCATAATCTCATCAGGTGTGTGTGAGCATCCAAACAACAGTTTGTATGTTAGGAGATACTGAGAGTATGAGTGAGGGAATCCTCTCTGAATTGCCAAGCTATTTCTTCAGAATTGAAGCCAATTATTCAGACTGTTTCTAAACACTGTTTGTAGCAGGAGAACTTCTCATGGGGACATATTCAATTTAAAATTTTTTATTAAGAATGTAATTTTGTGAATGAGTGAGTGTGTGAGAGAGAATGTGTGTGCATATGGATGCATTTGTGTTTTAAATGTTTATCTTCTAAAAGCTTAAGGAAAGACAAATCTTTTGCAGTTTCCATTTCTATTGATATTCTTGTCAAGGTCAAGCTTTTTTCAGATCCATTACAAAGCACTTAGGGATTGGCTATCCTGTTAGTTTTTCCCTGAGGAAGAAGGGTGAAAATGAACAGGGCTCTGCCTGGTGGTGGTGGTGACAGTGATAACAGGATAAGGAAAACAGACAGCAACATCAAACCAGTGATAATACAATTTAGTGAAGAACCTCTTTGTCCCAATAATCTAATGGATACTTTACACTTAGCATCTCATTTAACAAACATGTTAGGAGAATATTATTCTTCCCATCTTATTCTTCCCATCTGAGAAAATTTAACAGCCTGGAAAAAAATCTAAAACTATACTAATAATAAGAGTTTTAAATATCTGATTCTTCTCCACAATATGTACTGCCTCTGAAGAATATCAGTTTGTTTCTAGCATATGGGTGACCCACGGACAAAAAAAAAATTACTAGCACACATGAATTAATATGCATTGATCTCACTTAGTCAATGGAGCAAAATTGGAGGAAATACATTTAGTTTATCTGGACCAGATGGCACAGATGCTACAATGTAACTAAAAATACTTATTAACCCATTCTCATTCTCAAAAATTCTTTACTAGAAGTCTTGACAGAAAAATGAACTGAAATCTCTGTTTGCACCTCTGTAACAAAATACCACAGAGTAATATATTTTATTTTTTAATATTTATTTTTTTAGTTTTTTAAAAACAATAGAAAGTTACTTCTCACAGTTATGGAGGCTCTTCTCATGCCATCTTTTACAAAAGTCATATAAGAATATTGGATAATCAGGCTTTTTTCCTTTTTCCCCAATTCTGATAGCATCATTAAAGTCACTTTGGGTTTAGGGAGTACACTTCCACTTCAGATTTCACAGTTATCAAGGATTATATGTGGCTAGAACTAATTATATTTCAGATAGTAGTTACTTTAGCAAGATCAACAAGCTTCTTTATCTATTGCAGAATTCAGAAAGAAGAGGTTACTAGAATCAGTGACTGAGTATAGTCTATGGATGGAAAGAATGAAATTAAGTGAGGATCAGACTGAGAAAAAGAACCACTAACTGGAAAGAAGCTTGAAAAATAATAACAAAATATAGGGTGACAGGGTTATGGGTTATAGATTGTATCCTACTCCATAATTGTGAGTGAGGAATATCCTAGCCTATATTTCTCAATGTTTTGTTTATTTTGTTAAGTATGTCACACACTTTGAAATCAGAATTCTGTCAATTCTTTAAAAATATATATGTAAATGATTTAAGGAGAAGCTCCTCAAACAGTAGGCAGACATCAAGACATTCCTTCATACTTTGCTGTATCATTGGACAGAATATGTTGAAGTCTTTGTGATTTTAAGGAAGTCATAAAGACTCTCTGAAATTTAAACTGTGTCTTTGTTATCATGACAGATTGGTATTCAATTATAGCATATTACACTCAAAAGCAGGATGTTCATATGTTTGCACCTCTGTAACAAAATACCACAGAGTGAGTAATTTAAAAACAATAGAAAGTTACTTCTCACAGTTCTGGAGGCTTAGAGGGCCAGGATCAAGATGCTGGCGGGTTAAGTTATCTGGCAGGAGCTGCGCTCTGCTTCTCAAATGGCCTTGAACACCACATCCTCTGGAGGAACCCTGTCCTAACACAGCAAGGCAGAAGGGCAAAAGAGATCAAATGCCCTCTGTCAAGCCCTTTTATAATGACTTTTCATGTGGAGCCCTTATAACCTAAACCCCTCCTGAAGGCTCCACCTCCTGACACAGCTGGATTGGAAAATAAATTTCCAATGCATGGAATTTGGGGGAACACATTTAGACCATAGAATTCTGTCTCTGGCCCCCCAAATGTATGTCCTGCTCACAAGTAAAAATATGCATTCCATTTCAAAATTCATTCCATCAAAAAATCACCCCCAAATTCTTAACTGTTCCCAACATCAATTCAAAAGTCTAAAATTTAGAGTTTCATCTGAATTAGCTATGGGTAAGACTCAAATGTATGTTTCCTCCTGAAGTTAATTGCTCTCCCACTGTGAGTCTGAAAAATCAAACTAGTATGTACTTCCAAACTCCAATGATGGAACAGGCGTATTATAGACATCACTATTCCAAAAGGTAAAAATTGACAAGAAGAGAGGAGTTACAGCTCCTAAGGAATTCCAAAACCAAACAGGGCAAGCAATATGAAATCTTAAGCTTCAGAATATGTCATGCTTTCCAGATACACTGGGGTGAGGGTTGAGGTCCCCAAGGCTCCAGGAGATTTTGCCTCCATGGCTATGCTAGGCACAGCCCAGACTGTGCTCTCATTGGCTGGAATCAGTGCCCAGGCTGGCATTGCACACTTGTGGATCTACAGTTATGTGGTCTCAAGGGCACTCCTGCCCCCATGACTTTACTATGCATTGCCCTTGGGTGGGCTCTAGACACCCTTTGAAATCCAGGTGAAGGTAGCCATGCAAGAAGAACACAGCTCATTTACTCCCAAACCCTCAGAGTTAGTGAGAAGTGGACACTGCCAAGATTTATGATTCCCAACCTCAACAGCAATGTCCCCAGCCACAACTGGGGCCCATCTGGGTCATAGTAGGGCAGCTGAGGATGCTACACAGAAGTGGGTGGGTAAAGAAGAGGCCCTGAGCAGCAATCCCCTAATTCCCATAGGTGACCTAGGTCCCTCATTTGAAGCAATGCTGACCTCAAGGCACTGGCATTCTGGGCTTGATGTGGGTGTGGCAGCCTCCAAATTATCCAAAATGCATTTGGGGTTATTCTCCCACTATCTGCTGAGACATACCTGGCTTCCTTCTATGTACACTAATCTCCTTGTCAAAGAGAAAAGGATTTTTTTCACTGTGCAAAATGGACCTGTCTATGACCTCTTCTTTCTCTAACCATCCCGTAAATCTAGAAGGAATATCTTCTTTCTTTTTTGAAGATTAGAATTTTTCTTTCCTAAACATAATTTTTTGGTAGAACTTCATAGTTACATAGAGTAGTTATGTTCATCCCGACAAAATCATATATGCATGGAATTCAATTGCAGTTTATAATTCCCTCCTTTTCCCTCACGACCTCCCTCCCCTTGCTAGTGTTCCTGCCTCTATGTCTAAGACTTTCTTTTGCTCATCTATTTATTTATGTTTGATTTGGTTTTTTTTATTTATACATAAATGTGAAGTTCCCTGTGGTATAGTTATATATATGATTTTTTAATAATTCATTCCTATTGCCTCTCCTTTCTAATCCTTAACACTGCATGTTGATCTTCTATACTACTTATCTTCCCTATAGTTTTATGATATCCTACCCTTTCTCCTCCATTCCTTTACTTTACTGTAGCTTCCACATATTAGAAAAAAAAATTTACCTTTGAGTTTCTGAGACTGGTTTATTTCACTTAAATGGATGTTCTCCCTTTCCATCCATTTACCAGTAAATGCCATAATTTCATTCTTTTTTATAGCTAAGTAAAACTCCATTGTGCATATATAACACAATTTCTTAATCCATTCATCTATTGAAAAGCACCTGAGTTGATTCCATAATTTAGTTATTGTGAAATGTGTTGCTATAAACATTAAGATGGAAAATACCAAGGAGTGGGATACCTGGGTCATATGGTGGTTCCATCTCTAGATCTTTGAGGAATCTCCATACTGCTTTCCAGAGTGATTATACTAAACTGCAGTCCCACCAACAATGTACAAATGCACCTTTTTCCCCACATCCTGACCAACATTTGTTATTATTTTTATTCTTGATCGTTGCCATTCTGAATAGAGTAAAATGAAATTCTAGGATAGTTTTGGGTTGCATTTCCCTGATTGCTAGAGATGTTGAACATTTTTCATATATTGTTGAACACTTGTGATCCTTCTTTTGAGAAGTTTCTGTTTAGTTCATTTGCCCATTTATTGATTGAGTTACTTAGTTTTTTGGTGGTAATTTTTTTTCAGTTCTTTATATATTCTGTATATAAATCCCCCTATCAGAGGAGTAGCTGACAAAGATTTTCTCTCATTCTGTAGGCTCTCTATTCATGCTCTTCATCATTTCCTTTCCTGCATACAGCTTTTTAATTTGATGCTGTCCCACTTACTGATTCATGGGTTTATTTCTTGCCTTTTGAGGGTCTTGTTAAGGTAGTTGGTACCAGCATCAATATGATGGAGTGTTGATGTTTTCTTCTGGCAGTTACAAGGTTTATGGTCTAAATCCTAAGTGTCCCGTCCGGCAGGACACATCAACGTGGGCAGCGAACCTAGATGGGGAGGAATGAAGGGACAAGAGACACGAAAGGTGACAGCAAGACAAAAGTTCTGATCAAGCTGCAAACTTTTATTGTTCACACAGGGGTATTTATATGGTGGGAATGGGGAAGCTCTCTTATCGGCAGTTGCTGGATGTCTGCACAAGGTGAGATAACCGCAGGATGTTTCAGGAAGATAGGTTTCAGGAAGATAGGTGGCCTCAGGATGTCTCAGGTGAGATAAGTAGCTGCAGGATGCCTCCCAGGCAGGATGTCTCCCAGGGGGCTGTCAGGCTAATCTTTGAAGGAGAATTTCCTTCTAGTCCCTGACACCTAAGTCTTTGATCCATTTTGATTTGATTTTGTTCAGGGTAAGAGATAGATATCTAGTTTCATTTTTCTGCATATAGCTATCCAGTTTTCCCAGCATCATTTGTTAAAAAGGCTGTCTTTTCTTAGAAATATTTTTGGCACCTTTGTCAAGTATCAAATGGCTGTAAGTATGTGGGTTTGTCTCTGTGTCTAGTTTTCTCTTGCATTGGTCTTCATGTGTGTTTGATGTCAATATCATGCTGTAAACATTACTACAGCTCTGTAGTTACAATTTCAGATCAGGTATTGTGATGCCCCCTGCATTGCTTTTCTCACTCAGTATTGCAAAGGCTATTCTGAGACTCTTATTTTTCAAAATGAATATAATGTTGTTTTTTATAATTCTGTGAAAAATATCATTGGTATTTTGTTGCATATTACACTGAAATCTGTATATTACTTTTAGTAGTATGGCCATTTTTTTAATTTTTTATTGTTGGTTGTTCAAAACATTACATAGTTCTTGATATATCATATTTCACACTTTGATTCAAGTGGGTTATGAACTCCCATTTTTACCCCATATACAGATTGCAGAATCACATCAGTTACACATCCATTGATTTACATGTTGCCATACTAGTGTCTGTTGTATTCTGCTGCCTTTCCTATCCTCTACTATCCCCCCTCCCCTCCCCTCCCCTCCCCTCCCCTCTTCTCTCTCTACCCCCTCTACTGTCATTCATTTCTCCCCCTTGTATTATTTTTCCCTTTCCCCTCACTTCCTCTTGTATGTACTTTTGTATAACCCTGAGGGTCTCCTTCCATTTCCATGCAATTTCCCTTCTCTCTCCCTTTCCCTCCCACCTCTCATCCCTGTTTAATGTTAATCTTCTTCTCATGCTCTTCGTCCCTACTCTATTCTTAGTTACTCTCCTTATATCAAAGAAGACATTTGGCATTTGTTTTTTAGGGATTGGCTAGCTTCACTTAGCATAATCTGCTCTAATGCCATCCATTTCCCTGCAAATTCTATGATTTTGTCATTTTTTAATGCAGAGTAATACTCCATTGTGTATAAATGCCACATTTTTTTTAATCCATTCGTCTATTGAAGGGCATCTAGGTTGGTTCCATAGTCTTGCTATTGTGAATTGTGCTGCTATGAACATCGATGTAGCAGTGTCCCTGTAGCATGCTCTTTTTAGGTCTTTAGGGAATAGACCGAGAAGGGGAATAGCTGGGTCAAATGGTGGTTCCATTCCCAGCTTTCCAAGAAATCTCCATACTGCTTTCCAAATTGGCTGCACCAATCTGCAGTCCCACCAGCAATGTACAAGTGTACCCTTTTCCCCACATCCTAGCCAGCACTTATTGTTGTTTGACTTCATAATGGCTGCCAATCTTACTGGAGTGAGATGGTATCTTAGGGTGGTTTTGATTTGCATTTCTCTGACTGCTAGAGATGGTGAGCATTTTTTCATGTATTTGTTGATTGATTGTATGTCCTCCTCTGAGAAGTGTCTGTTCAGGTCCTTGGCCCATTTGTTGATTGGGTTGTTTGTTATCTTATTGTTTAATTTTTTGAGTTCTTTGTATATTCTGGATATTAGGGCTCTATCTGAAGTGTGAGGAGTAAAGATATGTTCCCAGGATGTAGGCTCCCTATTTACCTCTCTTATTGTTTCTTTTGCTGAGAAAAAAACTTTTTAGTTTGAGTAAGTCCCATTTGTTGATTCTAGTTATTAACTTTTGTGCTATGGGTGTCCTATTGAGGAATTTGGAGCCCAACCCCACAGTATGTAGATCGTAGCCAACTTTTTCTTCTATCAGACGCCGTGTCTCTGATTTGATATCAAGGTCCTTGATCCATTGTGAATTAACTTTTGTGCATGGCGAGAGAAAGGGATTCAGTTTCATTTTGTTGCATATGGATTTCCAGTTTTCCCAGCACCATTTGTTGAAGATGGTATCCTTCCTCCATTGCATGCTTTTGGCCCCTTTATCAAATATAAGAGAGTTGTAGTTTTGTGGATTGGTTTCCGTGTCCTCTATTCTGTACCATTGGTCCACCCGCCTGTTTTGATACCAGTACCATGCTGTTTTTTTTACTATTGCTCTGTAGTATAGTTTGAAGTCTGGTATCACTATACCGCCTGATTCACACTTCCTGCTTAGCATTGTTTTTGCTATTCTGGGTCTTTTATTTTTCCATATGAATTTCATGATTGCTTTATCTATTTCTACAAGAAATGCCGTTGGGATTTTGATTTTCATTGCATTAAACCTATAGAGAACTTTTGGTAATATCGCCATTTTGATGATGTTAGTTCTGCCTATCCATGAACAGGGTATATTTTTCCATCTTCTAAGATCTTCTTCTATTTCTCTCTTTAGGGTTCTGTAGTTTTCATTGTATAAGTCTTTCACCTCTTTTGTTAGGTTGATTCCCAAGTATTTTTTTTTTTGAGGATATTGTGAATGGAGTGGTTGTCCTCATTTCCATTTCAGAGGATTTGTCGCTGATATACAGGAATGCCTTTGATTTATACGTGTAGATTTTATATCCTGCCACTTTTCTGAATTCATTTATTAGCTCTAATAGTTTCTTTGTAGACCCTTTTGGGTCAGCTAGGTATAGAATCATGTCTTCTGCAAATAGTGATAATTTAAGTTCTTCTTTTCCTATTTTTATGCCTTTAATTTCTTTTGTCTGTCTAATTGCTCTGGCCAGTATTTCGAGAACTATGTTGAACAGAAGTGGTGAGAGAGGGCATCCCTGTCTTGTTCCAGATTTTAGAGGGAATGCCTTCAATTTTTCTCCGTTCAGAATGATGCTAGCCTGAGGCTTAGCATAGATAGCTTTTACAATATTGAGGTATATTCCTGTTATCCCTAGTTTTTCTAGAGTTTTGAACATAAAGGGATGCTGTACTTTGTCGAATGCTTTTTCCGCATCTATCGAGATGATCATATGGTTCTTGTTTTTAAGTCTATTGATGTGGTGAATAACATTTATTGATTTCCGTATATTGAACCAGCCTTGCATCCCAGGGATGAATCCTACTTGATTATGGTGCACAATTTTTTTGATATGTTTTTGTATCCGAGTGGCCAGAATTTTATTGAGGATTTTTGCATCTAGGTTCATTAGAGATATTGGTCTGTAGTTTTCTTTCTTTGAAGTGTCTTTGTCTGGTTTAGGTATCAGGGTGATGTTGGCCTCGTAGAATGAATTTGGAAGTTCTCCCTCTTTTTCTATTTCCTCAAGTAGCTTGAAAAGTATTGGTATTAGTTCCTCTTTAAAGGTTTTGTAAAACTCTGCTGTATACCCATCTGGTCCTGGGCTTTTCTTAGTTGGTAGTCTTTTGATGGTTTCTTCTATTTCCTCAATTGATATTGGTCTGTTTAGGTTGTCTATATCCTCCTGACTCAATCTGGGCAGATCATATGACTTAAGAAATTTATTGATGCCTTCACTATCTTCTAATTTATTGGAGTATAAGGATTCAAAATAATTTCTGATTATCTTCTGTATTTCTGAAGTGTCTGTTGTGATATTGCTTTTTTCATCCCGTACGCTAGTAATTTGAGTTCTCTCTCTTCTTCTCTTCGTTAGCATGGCTAAGGGTCTTTTGATTTTATTTATTTTTTCAAAGAACCAACTTTTAGTTTTGTCAATTTTTTCAATTGATTCTTTTGTTTCGATTTCATCAATTTCAGCTCTGATTTTAATTATTTCTTGCCTTCTACTTCTTTTGCTGTTGTTTTACTCTTCTTTTTCTAGGATTTTGAGATGAAGTATGAGATCATTTATTTGTTGTTTTTTTCTTTTTTTAAGGAATGAACTCCAAGCAATGGATTTTCCTCTTAGAACTGCTTTCAATGTGTCCCATAGATTCTGATATGTTGTGTCTGTGTTTTCATTTATCTCTAAGAATTTTTAAATTTCCTCCTTGATGTCTTCTATAACCCATTGATCATTCAGTAACCTATTGTTCATTCTCCAAGTGATGCATGATTTTTCCTTCCTTCTTTTATCATTGATTTTCAGTTTCATTCCATTATGATCAGATAAGATGCATGGTATTATCTCTACTCCTTTGTAGTGTCTAAGAGTTGCCCTGTGACATAATATATGATCTATTTTTGAGAAGGATCCATGTGCTGCTGAGAAAAAAGTGTAACTGCTTGATGTTGGGTGGTATATTCTATATATGTCAATTAAGTCTAGGTTATTAATTGTGTTATTGAGTTCTATAGTTTCCTTATTCAACTTTTGTTTGGAAGATCTGTCCAGTGGTGGGAGAGGTGTGTTGAAGTCTCCCATGATTATTGTATGGTGGTCTATTAGACTCTTGAACTTGAGAAGAGTTTGTTTGATGAACATAGCTGCACCAGTGTTTGGGGCATATATATTTATGATTGTTATGTCTTGTTGGTGTATGGTTCCCTTGAGCAGTATGTAGTGTCCCTCTTTATCCCTTTTGATTAACTTTGGCTTGAAATCTATTTTATTTGATATGAGTATGGACACTCCTGCTTGTTTCCGAAGTCCATATGAGTGATATGATTTTTCCCAACATTTCACCTTCAGCCTATGTATGTCTTGTCCTATCCAATGCGTCTCCTGTAGCCAGCATATTGTTAGGTCTTGTTTTGTGATCCATTCTACTAGCCTGTGTCTCTTAATTGGTGAGTTTAAGCCATTAACATTTAGGGTTATTATTGAGATATGGGTTGTTCTTCCAGCCATATTTGTTTATTTATGTTACTAAACATGGTTTGTTTTCCTCTTTGATTATTTACCCCCCCCCCTTTACTGTCCTACCTCCCACTGTTGGTTTTCATTGTTATTTTCCATTTCCTCTTCCTGTAATGTTTTGCCAAGGATGTTTTGAAGAGATGGTTTTCTAGCTGCAAATTCTTTTAACTTTTGTTTATCGTGGAAGGTTTTAATTTCATCTTCCATCCTGAAGCTTAATTTCGCTGGATACACAATTCTTGGTTGGAACCCATTTTCTTTCAGTGTTTGAAATATGTTATTCCAGGATCTTCTAGCTTTCAGAGTCTGTGTTGAAAGTTCAGCTGTTATCCTGATTGATTTACCCCTAAATGTAATCTGCTTCCTTTCTCTTGTAGCTTTTAAAATTCTCTCCTTATTCTGTATGTTGGGCATCTTCATTATAATGTGTCTAGGTGTGGAACTCTATGATTTTGCACATTCGGCGTCCTGTAGGCTTCTAGGATTTGGGATTGTATCTCATTATTCAAGTCTGGGAAGTTTTCTTGTATTATTTCATTGAATAGATTGCTCATTCCTTTGGTTTGGACCTCTATCCCTTCCTGTATCCCAATGACTCTTAAGTTTGGTCTCTTTATGTTATCCCATATTTCTTGGATGTTCTGCTCATGGTTTCTTAACAGTCTTGCTGAGCTGTATATGTTCTTTTCAAGTTGAAATACTTTGTCTTCATTGTCTGATGTTCTATCTCCTAAGTGTTCTACTCTGCTGGTAGTATTCTCAATTGAGTTTTTAAGTTGGTTTATTGCTTCCTGCATTTCTAGGATTTCTGTTTGTTTGTTTTTTATAACCTCTATCTCCCTGTATAGTTGATCTTTTGCTTCCTGGATTTGTTTGTGTAATTCATTGTTGAAGTGATCTTTCATTGTCTGATTTTGCTGTCTAATGTCTTCCTTGAGACTCCAGATCATCTGAAGCATGTATATCCTGAATTCTTTGTCTGACATTCCATCTGCTGCAGCTGTTACCTCTTCTAAAGTTGAGTTGACCTGCATTGCTTGTGGTCCTTTCTTTCCTTGTCTTTTCATACTGCTTGCGTTTCTTTCTGCTTGGTGAAACTGTTGTGTTTTTAAAAAATTTTTCCCCCATATATTTATATTGCTCTTGTATAGTTGAAAAGTTTCTCTTGAAGGGTCGGGCGGCAGTCTGCCTACCTTAAAGGAGCGGGCGGCGGCTCTGCTCTGCCCCTCCTCCAATTGGTGTGACATGTCTACCACGCCCGTGGACCCCTGGGCTTGTTCTGCCGGTCGGTCGCAGGTCTGCCTACCTTGCAGGCGCAGGCGGCGGCTCTGCTCTGCCCCTCCTCCAATTGGTGTGACTTGTCTACCACACCCGCGGACCACTGGGCCTGTTCCGGGCGCGGGCGAAGGCTCTGCTCTGCTCCTACTCCAAATGGGGTGACGTGTCTGTCGCACCGGCAGGCCACTGGGCCTGTTCCGCTGGTCGGTTGCAGGTCTGCCTACCTTTTGGGCGCAGGTGGCGGCTCTGCTCTGCCCCTCCTCCAATTGGTGTGACTTATCTACCACACCCGTGGACCGCTGGGCCTGTTCCAGGCGCGTGCGAAGGCTCTGCTCTGCTCCTACTCCTATTGGGGTGACGTGCCTACCACCCCGGCCGGCCGCTGGGCCTGTTCCACCGGTCGGTAGCAGGTCTGCCTACCTTGCAGGCACAGGCGGCAGCTCTGCTCTGCCCCTACTCCAAATGGGGTGACATGTCTGTCGTGCCGGCAGGCCACTGGGCCTGTTCTGCTGGTCGGTCGCAGGTCTGCCTACCTTTCAGGCGCGGGTGGCGGCTCTGCTCTGCCCCTACCCCAATTGGGGTGTTGTGACTACCATGCCAGCAGGTCGCTGGGCCTGTTTGGGGCGTGGGCGGCGGCTCTGCTCTGCCCCTAACCCAATTGGGGTGACGTGTATACCACACCGGCAGGCCGCTGGGCCTGATCCGACGGTGTGTCGCAGGTCTCCCTACCTTGCAGGCGCGGGTGGCAGCTCTGCCCTGCCCCTACTCCAATTGGGGTTACGTGACTACCACACCGGCGGGCCGCTGGGACTGATCCGGGCGCGGGCGCGGGCGAAGGCTCTGCTCTGCCCCTACTCCAGTTGGGGTGACGTGTGTACCACGCTGGCAGGCCGCTGGGCCTGATCCGCCGGTCTGTCGCAGGTCTGCCTACTTTGCAGGTGCGGGCGGCGGCTCTGCCCTGCCCCTCCTACCACGCCCGCGGACCTCTGGGCCTGTCCTGCCGGTCGGTCGCAGGTCTGCCTACCTTGTGGGCACGGGTGGCGGCTCTGCTCTGCCCCTACTCCAATTGGGGTTACGTGACTACCACGCCGGCGGGCCGCTGGGCCTGTTCCGGGTGCGGGCGGCGGCTCTGCTCTGCCCCTCTGGCTTGATGACAAAGTGAGAGAGACTCGGGTGTTTGTGACTCACTTTCTTTACCAGGAGACCAACTGTTTCTGTCGCCGCTGGTATTGATGAAGTTCTCTCCTCCGCCGCTTTCTGATGACATCAGATCTCTGCCATGTTGGTATCCCATGCGAATGGCAGCATTTTGTTCCCTTTGCTGGGTGACCAAAGCAACGGGTGCGTCCTGACCGGCCCTCACAAGCCCCGTCTCAGTCTTGTTGCCACTGCCTATGAAGGCTCGGTTGGTATTTACCTCCACAGTATTCAGCAGGACCCAGACCGAGAAGCAGTTTCCGTGGGTTCTTTATCCCTGGGCCAGAGCAGTTCTGGAGCCGGAATTCGGCCGCTCCCTGCTCGGTGTATGTTCTGATAAGAGCAGGCTCCAAGAAGCAGTTTCCACGGGTTATTTATCACTGAGCCTGAGTAATTTGTCTGCGAGCCACAGGCGAATGGCAGCCTGAAATTACCTGTTCTATGGCTGAATGAGCTGCGATCAGTCGAAAACAGGAATGGTGATGTCAGCTCTCCAAGTTGGTGGCCGCTGGCTTCCTCTGTGGTCTGACCGGTGTGGAGAACCGAATTGGACCGCTTCCTTCCCCCGTCTCAAACCCAGAATTCAGCACTGAGAATGGTGATTTCACAGCTGGCAGAAGCCCGCAGAAACTGCAGCGCTGTATGTTTGCGTTGCTATCTCCTCGTTTCCCAGAGCGCGCCTCAGACTCTAGCTGCGGGGGGAATTGCTGAATAAGCAGCGTGACCCTCCGTGCGGACAAATCTCTCGCATTTGAGCCCCCGTAGCTGATCCTTTTGCGATGGAAATCCTTCCTCTAGGTTTTGGAACACCCCAATTTTGCTGGAAATTCCTAACCAGATAGCTTTTAGTCGTTCTAACTCGTCATTCTCCCGCACAGTGACGCGGTACACGGGGGTAATCCACTCCCTTTGCCGCCATCTTCAGAATCCCAGTATGGCCATTTTGACAAAATTAATTCTGCCTATCCAAGAACTTGGGAGGTCTTTCCATCTTCTAAGGTCTTCTGCAATTTCTTTCTTCAGTGTTCTATAATTTTCATTGTAGAGCTCTTTTACCTCCTTGGTTAGATTAATTCTCAAATGTTTTGTTTTGAGCCTTTTTTATTTTTTATTGTGAATGGAATGGTTTTCCTAGTTTCTTCTTTGGCCTATTCACTGTTGGAGTATAGGAAAGCTATTGATTTATGGGTGTTGATCTTGTATTCTGCTACTTTGCTCAACTCATTTATAAGCTCTACATATCTTCTGGTGCATTTTGTTGGTTTTTTTTTTTTTATCTTCTAGATATAGGATGATATTATTAGCAAACAGAGATACTTTGATGACTTCTTTTCCTATTTGTAGCCCTGTGATTTCCTTCTCTTGCTTGATTATCTGGCTAATGTTTCAAAGGTTATTTTGAATAGGAGTAGTGAGAGTGAACAGCCTAGTCTTGTTCCTGATTTTAGAAGAAATTCTTTTATTTTTTCTCCATTTAGTATTGATATTGGCTTTGGGTTTGTCATAAATGGCCTTTATGATGTTAAGTGCCTTTGATGCCTAGCTTCTCCAAGATTTTTAACATGAATGGGTGCTAGATTTTATCAAAAGCCTTTTTTGCATCTGTGGGGATGATCCTGTGATTGTTGTCCTTAAGTCTGCTTAATTGGTAAAGTATATTTATTGATTTGCATATGTTGAATCAACCTTGCATCCCTAGAATAAAACCCACTTGACCATTTTTTAATGTAGTGTGATAATATTTTATTAAAGACTTTTGCATCCAAGTTCATCAGGGATATTGGTCTGTAGTTTTCTTTGTTTGATGCATCTTTGTCTGGTTTTGGTATCAGGGTTACACTGGCTTTAGAGAATATTTGAAAGTATTCCTTCCCTTTCAATTTCTTGGAATAATTTGAGGAATACTGGTTTATTTCTTCTATAAAGTTCTAGTATAACTCAGGTGAGAATCCATCCAGTTGTGAACTTTTCTATTTTGAAAAGTTTTTAATTGCTGTTTCAGTTTCATTAATTGATATTGGTCTGCTTAGGTTTTTCTATATCTTCCTGGTTCAATTTGGGCAGGTCATATATGTCTAGAAATTTGTCAATGTCTCCCATATTTTCCAGTTTATTTGAGTATAAATTTTCAAAATAGTTTCTGATGGTCTTCTGGATTTCAGAAGGGTATGTGATATCTCCTTTTTCATTTCTAATTTTATTGATTTGGGTCTTCTCTCTGTGTCTTGGTTAGCATTTGTCAATCTTACTTATTTTTTTCAAAGAACAACTCTTCATTGAACTGATCCTTTGTATTTTCTTAATTCTGAATTTCATTAATTTCAGCTCCAATCTTAATTATTTCCTGTCTTCTACTGGTTTGGGAATTAGTTTGTTCTTTTATTCCTAATTCCTTTTTTTTAAGAGAGAGAGAGAGAATTTTAATATTTATTTTTTAAAAAATTTTCGGCGGACACAACATCTTTGTTTGTATGTGGTCCTGAGGATCAAACCCAGGCCGCACCCATGCCAGGCCAGCACGCTACCGCTTGAGCCACATCCCCAGCCCATATTCCTAATTCCTTTAGGTGGAGCATAAGCTTATTTATTTTGAATCTATTTTTTTTAAATTTTTATTGTTGGTTGTTCAAAACATTACATAGTTCTTGATATATCATATTTCACACTTTGATTCAAGTGGGTTATGAACTCCCATTTTTACCCCGTATACAGATTGCAAAATCACATCAGTTACACATCCATTGATTTACATATTGCCATACTAGTGTCTGTTGTATTCTGCTGCCTTTCCTATCCTCTACTATCCCACCTCCCCTCCTCTCCCCTCTCTATTTTTTAATATAGGCATCCAGTGCTATAAATTTTCCTCTTAGAATGCTTTTATACTGTCCTAGATATTTTGATATGTTGTATCTTTGTTCTCATTTGTTTCTAAGAATTTCTTGGTATCCACTCTCACTTTTTTTTAATCCATTCTTCACTTAAAAGAGTATTATTCAATCAAATGTATGTTTACATTTTTCTTGCCACTGACTTCTAGTTTATTCAATTATGATCTAATAGTATACATGGGATTATATTTATTTTTTCACATTTACTAAGATTTACTTTGTGACCTAGAAAGTTGTCTATTTTGGGAAAAGTTACATGAGCTGCTGAGAAGAGGATAAGTTCTGCTGTTTTGGGTGAAATGTTCTATAGATATATGTTAGGTCCATTTGATTTATAGTATTATTTAGGTTAGAGATAGATTTGTTGATTTTTATATTTTGATGACATATTAGTGGTAAGTGTGTGTTGAAATCAACCAGTATGAGTGTTGGGGTCTATCTGAGATTTAATGCCATGGAGTATTTTTTTAATGTAATTGGGTTTGGTGACATTTGGGACATAAATATTTACTATCATGATATCTTCTTGTTGGGTCATTTCCTTTACCAGGATAGAATGGCCTTCTTTGTCTCTTCTGATTTATTTTTGCTTGAAATCTTTTTTGTCAGATATAAAAACTTGTTTTTAGAGTCTGATTGTATACAATATTTTTTCCCATCATTTTATCTTCAGCCTGTGAGTATCTTTGCCTACAAGTCTCTTGTAAACAGCATATAATTGGATCTTGATTCCTAATCCATTGTGCTAACCTATGCCTTTTAATTTGTGAGTTGAAATTATTAATATTCAGTGTTAGTGTGGATATGTGTTTGTGGTTTATTGCCATTTTGGCTTCTTTGCTATATTTAATACTGTCTTGATTCTCATTTTGTTTCTCAACTGAGAAACAGTAAATTTCTTTCTCAGTTCCTCTGTGTGAAATTTGTCTTTGAGTATTCTTTGTAGTGCTGGTTTGGTGAACATTAATTCTTTAACTTTATTCTTGTTGTGAAAAGTTTTTATTTCCCCTTGAATCTGAAACTGAGTTTTACCAGGTATAGTAAACTTGGCTGACAGTTGTTTACTTTTAGAGCTTGGAATATCTTGTCCCAGGCTCTCTTTGATTTTAGGGTCTGAATTGAGAAATCAGATGTGAGCCATATTGGTTTGCCTCTAAATGTTACCTGATTTTTCTCACTTGCAGGTTTTTAATATTTTTTTCTTATTTTCTATGTTAGTTGTTCTCATTTGATTATATCTATTTTGGGTCCTGTATGCCTCCTAAATGTGAATGTCTATCTCATTCTGACATGGGAAAAGTGTTCTGTAATTATTTCATTGAAAATGTGCTTAATGCCTGTAGCTTGTGTCTCCATCTCTTCTATCCCAATGATTCTTAGGTTTAGTCTCTTGATGTTGTCCCAGAGTTTGTATATTCTGATCATATTCTATCTTTTTTCCCCTTTACTGTATTATCTGTACTCAAGTTCATATACCTTCAAGTCATCAAGGGCTGAAGTTCTCTTTTCTATATAATCAATCTGTTTGTGATGCTTTCAAGTGAATTTTTAATATGATTGATTGTGTCTTTCATTCTCATTAGTTTTGATTGGTTTCTTTTCAGTGTTTCTAGTTCTTTATTGAAATGTTATTTCATCTCCTGTATTTGTTCTCTTCATTCCTTAGATCTTATTTTAGTTATTGAAGATTTTAATAATCAGTTTTTATAATGTTTCTCTGGCATTTTACCCACTTCAATATCAGTGGGATCCTTTGTTGTGAAGGTGGAGGGAGATTTGTTTGCCTATTTCCTCATGTTTTCAGAGGTTTTGATCTTATGCATCAATTGAGATGGATTCCCCTTCCTCTTTTATATACATGTCCTTCCATGTGCAATCATCTTATTTGTTCTGGGACTTCTCTCTGTTTTTAATACATGAGTAGATGTTAAGGATGAGGCCTGAGCTCCCTCTCTGTTCCTCCATGGGTCCTGGTTCTTGGTTGGGGGGTTTTGTCTCAATTTTTTGAGTTGGTATAATGTATTGGCTCAGATGGGGCTTGAATGTGTATGGAGTGAGATTCACTGTTACTTGATTGAGATCTGAGTGTTTCTTGGCAGCAGAATCTCTACTCTGTGATCTTGAAGAGTCCCAATCTGTTTCCAGCCCCTCTTAGAGGGAGTGGGGAGCCAGGAATGACATTAATGTCAGCAACAGATGAACAGCTTTTAGATAAATGTCTGATGTCTACTTTACCATCTGTAACACTAATTGCCACCTATATAGATATGGTGGGGTCAGCATTTAATAGTAGTATCAACAATAAAAGACCATGAGTTCGATCAGGCATTCAACAAGAAGTGTCTACTATGTTTTCCACTGTATTAATAATCACAACATTTTGAGTGGGGTAGGAATTACATAATTCACAAAATTTCTATTATTTAGTGGGATTACAGTTTCTTACGTATGAGAAAATAGGGTAGGAAGGCAGAGGAAGTTTGAAGTGTTTGAAAAAGTGATCAGAGGAGAAGGAGAAGATAGCAAGCAGGTGTCAGCTGTAAACAAGAAGGAATAATAAGTTAACTGAAAATGATGAAAAGAGAGCAGAGGAGGGAACAGGAATTTTGGCTGTTACTGGGGAAAGAGAGTAAAGAGGGGGACACTGAAGGGCCCAGAACCTAGGTATGAACAAACCAGCAAATGTAAGATCAAAACAATGAGCCCCATGTAATTGTACCCCACCTAAGTCTAATCTGGGATGAATAATGAACATATGCAGAAGATCAATTAATGTGTAAGTTAGGTTATATGAATGTATACATAATGTATATATTCAAACACATCTGCACAGTGAGCACATACACAACCACGCAGCATACTTACATGCACAAGAAATCATGCATAATGGGAAAAAAATGAAGAATAATACAATATGATGAAATGATATTGAAAAAAAAGTCAAAATTTTAAAAAGTAAAAAATGGGAACATAGAGAAGAAAGAAATAAGAAGAAAAAAGAAAGAAAAAGGGAAAAATCTGAATGAGAGACAGAGGGCTTGTTTCTGCTGTGATGATCAAATCTGGTTGGAAGGGATGGATTTCAGTCTTCAAATTTATTTTTGGCTCTGTATTTTTAGCCACTATCCTTGTATTCCTCACCTAGCTGCCAGCCCAGGTGTAGTAGCTCTCAGCTTCCAATCTCCCAGCACTCGGTGGGATAAACTAGGGAATGCTGATGAATTGGGTAATCCTGTAGCAGGGCTGATGTAGAGTTCTAGCTTGGAGTTTCTACTTGTTGGGGTTTGGACTTCAGTGAGTTTGGAGCTCTGCTGGTGGATATTTGAGATTCGGTTCCTTCTTCCTATTGGTGTGGAGCCTCCTCTCTCTGCTGGGCTTCTGGATTTCTGGGGCTTCATGAAAAAAATCCACTTTTAGGACATAGGGACTAACCCTCCATGGATTTTACCTGCTATGGATGTGAGTACCCACCTAGAATGCGGATGCGCGTGGGTGGCGGTGATGTCTTTGCAATAACTCTTAATGGAATGCCAACCGTTATGGGAGGTTTGTCCCTTGGAATCCACAGGCTGAATGGTCCAGGTTAAATGATCTTTGTGCCTGTTTCAGTCTCTCTGGTTCAGGCACCCTCGGAATTTTTTCATCAGCTACTGGTAACTTCCTTCATAGTCCCCAATCACCTGCCTTTGTTCACAGCTGCAAGAAGCTGCGCAGGGACAGCATTCAGTGCCTGAGAATATTTTCCCCACCTGCCAGTGTGCTCCGCCCTCCAGAAGGCTTTCTGCTCCAAGTTCGCTGTCCGCAAGGACCGCTTTTATCCCCGCAGACAGTTTTGGATTTGTTTTCACTGAGACTCTTTCCCTACCAACGCTGTGCCCATTAATATCAGTCTTCCTCTGTAAACCACAGGTTTCCCCAAGTCAATTTTTCTTTATTTTTTAATTTCTTTATTCCCAGCCCCTGTCTTGCTGTGCTAGCAGCCAGAGCAGGCGCGCCTCTAATGTATTATTTTTTATGCTCAAGTTACCAACTTTCTGTAGCTCTATGAATTTCTTTAGCAGTTCAGTATTATGTTTCAGTGAGGTTCCTTTCTTTCTCACCTCGCTGAGGAGAAGTTTTCCCGCTGAGGAACTGCTAGGCCATGCTTCCTTCCTCTGTTCTGCCAACTTGTCTTATTAAATTTTGGGATTTTTTACTATGTTATCAGGCTGAAGGTTTTCCAAATCTTTACATTTTGCTTCCCCCTTAATTATGAATTCCATCTTTAAATCATTTCTCTTTTCTTGCATTTTACTATAGCAGTTAAGAGAAGTTGTGCGGCATCCTGAATGCTTTGCTCAGGTATTTCTTCTCTCAAATATCCTATTCATTAGTTTTTTGTTGTTGTTGTTGTTTTGTACTGATGACTGAATCCAGGGGTGCTTAACCCACTGAGCCACATCCCCAGCCATATATATATATATATATATATATATATATATATATATATATATATATATATTTTTTTTTTTTTTTTTTTTTTTTTAAGAGACAGGGTCTCACTGAGTTGCTAAGTACCTCACTAAATTGCTGAGACTGGCTTTGAACTTCCCCGCCTCATCCTTACAAGCCACTGGGATTACAGGGCTGTGCTGGGTTTATAAATCTTAAATTATGCTTTCCACAAAGTCTTGGATAAGAGTCATAATTCATCCAAGTTATTTCCCACTTTATAACACAGATGGCCTTTCCTCCAGTTTCCAGTAAGAAAATGGTCATTTATGTCCATCTCTTGTGCTCCCCCCACCCCCTCTCTCTATTTCCTTGCAGTACAGGAAATCCAATGCAAGCCTCTGGCGTGCTAGGCAAGTGCTCTACCACTGAGCTACATTCCCAGCATTTTTATTTTTGTTATTTTCTAATTTTGAGGCAAGGTCTCACTAAGTTGCCCAGGAAGGCCTAGAACTTGTGATCCTCCTGCTTCAGCCTCCTGAATAGCTGGGATTACAGCTGTCTACCACAGGCCTGGCCTTTCTACCAGCATTCTGGTTATGACCACTTAGATGATCACTAAAAATACTGAGGTTTTCCATACAGCTCTTCTCTTATGAACCCTCAACAGAATCGTCCTTAATGCTCTATGTTCATGATGATGTAGGCTTTTCTTCTAGCACCCACTTCAAAACTTCCAGCCTCTACCTTTAACCTAGTCCCAAAGCTGCTTCCACACACGTAAGTATTTGTTAGACAAATACCTCAGGTCTCTGTATTAATTCTGTTTTAATCCACTTTTGCTACTATAACAAAATATTATAGACTGTACAATTAATAAGCAATGCAGAATTACTTCTTATATTTCTGGGGCTAGGAATTCCAAGATCAAGGCAGTGACATTTCAGTTTTCTGGTAGTGACTGCTTTCTGCTTTCAAGATGGTATCTTGGATGCTATATCCTCATATAGAAGGAGGTAGAAGGGTAAAAAGTACCAAACCCTCCCTGTCATTTTATAATGTCATGTGTGACCTAAACACCTCCCCAAAAGCTTTATCTCCAACCATAATGACACTGTATACATTCAGATCAGAGAAAGTAGCATTATAATCACCATCCTAAGATCTTGTTGATAATGTGGTCCAAGAAGAACCTTCCTTCAGCTTTGGGATGTTTGTGTGTGTGTGTATGTGTGTGTGTGTGTAGAAGTAAATCTGAAAGTACCAATTATATGAATCGTATTCTTGGTGATAAACATAATATTTATTAAAGCATTTCTTTCATTAAGGCTTTTCTAGAAGTAACAATATTTTTTAAATTTATGAAATAAAAACTGATAAGATAGGATGAATACCCCACTCTCAACCCAGGTACCTTTTGAGAGAAAATTGGGATTTTCATGTTCTATCTTTATATTAATTTTCTAAAAATAAATATAATAAAAAAGGAAAATGCTAACATTGGTTAAACATCAGCTAGGCGCTAAAGAATTCTCATTATTAATTTATTTAATGCTCTGAATAGCCCTGAGAGTTATACATCACTCCAGCCATTTTAAAAACACAAAACCGGAGCTGGGCACGATGGCACACACCTGTAATCCCAGCAGCTCTGGAGGTTAAGGCAGGAGGATCCTGAGTTCAAATCCAGCCTCAGAAAAGCAAGATCCTGTTTCTAAATATAATACAAAATAGGGCTGGGAATGTGGCTCAGTGGTCGAGTGACCCTGAGTTCAACCCCTGGTGCCCCTTCCCCAAAAAAAGGGAAAACTTAAAAATTTAGACAATAATTATCTTTTTCTGAGCCACACCACTAGTGAGTGGCAGAGCCACAAAACTGAGTCAATCTTTGAGCATCCCATAATGTTCAGAGGCTTTTGGAAGTTGTTTATTCCAGAAGCATGGGCACTTCCGTGGCCAGAGGACAGAAGCACAAGAGGACCTGGCCATACAGGTCAAAGAAGAGAGCCAGCTAGATTGTGAAAAGCATAGTTTCAATTAAAACAAGCTAAAGCAAAATTTTGCTCATTTTAAGCACATCATGTCTTCATCATCCGTGTTTCTTCAGAACAGAATATTGTATTTCACTCAGGCATGGACTTGAAATTTGAATGGTCATCAAAAGCAGAAACTCAAGAATAGTGATTTGGAAGAGGTGCTATCAAAATCTCAGAATCTCCAGTACAGAGCAATGTAAAGGCCACCCAAGAACAACCTCACCAAAGAGAATACAGAAGCTAGAGCCACATTTGTTTGTGTTCATTTGTTCTTGGGAAAGAACATGATAAAGAATATTAATAGGGCCGGGGTTGTGGCTCCATGTTAGAGCACTTGCCTCACATGTGTGAGGCACTGGGTTCAATTCTCAGCACCAGATTTAAATAAATGAATAAAATAAAGGTCCATTAATAATTTTAAAATTTTTTAATTACAAAAAGAATATTAATAGTATCTTAGCATGTAAATGTGTGCAATTACCACAGCAAAATCACCTTTCCACTGAATTTGTGGCTGTTTTAAAGCGCAGGGAAAAAACTGCTATAAAAGGAAAAGTCTTGGGAATTTATTTCTGGTCATAGCACCTACATGTTCAATACTCACTAAATAACTAGTTGGACCTTCTATTAAAGAATAACTTTAGATAGAATAGTGAAATACCAAAAATTGATCAGGAGGCTAAGAATTTGTCATGTACAATATTCACTTTTTAAAACTCCTTCCCTAAATTGCAAATGTTGAAATAAAAATTTCACTTTTCTGTTCTCTGTTTGTATTATATGTGAATTTTACCTTAAATTTTAATATGAATCATTGTAATGTGAAAACCCCTAATTTAACTGGGTACATAGAAGTACTCAATATTAAAGAAACAAGAGGACCTTGGGTTTCTTCTCTCTTCTCCTGTGGTCACATTGTGTGTGATCCAGAAAGAATTCAAGCGGCTTGTTTGTACAACCCACAGCAGTGGTAGCATTGTCTAGTTTTTATTATAAAAGTTGCATATGTTCATGGTTTAAAATATTTAAATATTATCAAGTTATATTTTTTAAAAGCCTCTCTCTACCCATTCAAAACTTCCTCCACCATAGATTTTTTGTATGTGTATCTTGCCAGTTGTGCATACAAGTACACATAGCTTTTTTTTTTCTTTACATAAATCAGATTATACCCTACGTACCCTTTACAACTCTCTTCAAAAGAAAAGCTATACAACCAGGTTTGTTTTAACACTTGTCAAATTTTTAAAGTTAAAAGATTCCATAAAGTTAAATTTTTTTTCAAAGAAAAATTCACTTTATTAGCACACCAACATATAAAAGAAAACATCTGGAGTCCCACCTTTATAGCCCCAAATAGGAACTAAGATAACAACATGGTTTAAAATTATATAGAGAGTCTTTGACTGACATGGGTGTGAAAGCAGCACACAGTCAGCAGAAACTGTAGTTCGAATTTCAGATTTTGATCTTTTCCCTTGTTAGTGATTTGTGATATGATATTCTCTTGGGATAATGGGCAGCACTAGTGAGCCACAGTTTCCAGTTCATTCTGTGGTCACAGTCACAATAGAAAACAGCCAATACCCTACACTGTACTGTGTTGCTAAGCTATGACATTCAGTAGGTTAGTTGTATTAAGTGCATTGCCAAACGATGATACTTCAACTTACAGTGGGTTTATTGGGATATAACACCATCGTAAGTTAAGGAGCCCCTTTATATTCAGAGCTAAGTCACATCTCCTGGAAATTAAAATCTCATTAGTAATTCAGTTCAGGATCAACTCCTCTTGCTCCTCTTCTCTTATAATATTGCTAATCCATGTTCCTCCACCCTTTATTTAAGCTAGCCTTCTGGACACAGGTTGTGACCTTAAAATCAACCCAATAAATTTAATTTTGTTTGTTTTTCCCATTCTGGAATGTGGGTCAAATTCTAGCCTGCAATCAATCTTTGAAATTCTGATATTCCCTCAAATTCTGCACACTTTCCCATAAGCCTCAGATCATCCATAGCCATAGCATGCTGTGCATATTCTAACCTGGTACATTTTAATCATGCATTAAGACTGGGTTCCTTGGAGCACCAGAAACAAAATGCAGACATGAAAACAAATCCTTTGAATTGTGATTATAAAGTAATATATTCAGTTTGAGCAATGTAATTAGAATATCTGTACAAAATCTCAAGACTGGTACTTTTGGATTCAATTTAAGAAGTAAAATCAGACCATTGGTTTTGAGCTTGTAGCCATCAAGACTGTGGCACTGCACAATCAATGGGTAAGTGGGGATGGGGAAGCATAGCTAATGCAGGATTTAAGAGAAGACCTTATAAGAGTGTCTCAATTAAAAAGATGAAAGCGGAAAGGTGAAGTAAGACAGGAATCAGAGATGAAGACTGAGCAGGATGATCAAAGAATGAACCAGAGAGAATATGTGAGCCGTCTCAAATTCCTGTGATATAAACAACCAGGGAACCTAATCCATCAAACCTAATTAAGAAAAAAAGCAAAGTGTTTTCATGCAGCTAGCTCTTTATATCCTACATGTTCTAATAAATATCTGAAATACATAGATGTAGTCTTGTCTGGATATGACCTCACCAAAGCATAAGCCCTAAATAGGAGGGAAATCCTTTCAGCCCCGAAAGTCCCAGCTGTGTCAGATATAGGCAGGTGTCAGGGTCACTGGGTACAAATGTACCTACCTACAGCCATACAACTGAGTGGTTGCTTACACATGTAATTTTATTCTACATGTGGAACAAATTTTAGTAATACTTTATAAATCTATAAATTATTTGAATATGCAATCAATATAAAAATGAGATAATTGACATTTTTTTCATACTATCTTAAAACCCAAGTGTGTTTATACTTAAAGCATACCAATTTGGACAAGCCAAATTTCAAGCATTCAGTAGCTACATGGCTTGTAGCTACAATATGAGACAGTGCAGACCAAACTATCACTAGAATGTATCTACTGTGGCTGTCAGCTTGTTATGAGGAAGCAATAACAATAACATTTGCTAATCATATTGCAATCTAAGGAATATTTTTATCCTCTAGAATTCAAAAACATAACCTGTGAGATTGGTATGACAATATTTTCTCTACCTTGTCAGGGTACAGAACTAAATAATTTAAGTTCTTTATGACTTACTTAAGAACACACTCTCAGTGATAAACCTGAAACAAAGTGTTTTTCTATCCACAACTTATCCTCTCTAGAATAAATGAATTGACAAACATTAGCTAGCAAGTAAGCTGCAGAATATGAGTTAAAACCTGGGCCACCTTACTCCAAATTCAGTGCTCTTACTTTAACAACACTGCAGAGGCCCTCACACTAACAGGTAAGGTCTCTTGAGCCTCTTTTTCCCTGAAATTGTTCTGAAAGTTAAAATTAATTGCCTTACTAAACCTAGAGTTGTTCTTAGTTGAAATATTGACGGAGACCCATTCAAAAGAGTGATTCAGTTCTTCATCTCTCTCTTCTCTATATGACATACTCATCACAGTAGCATTGTAATGGAATCCTATGAGTGTGTGTTTGTGTGTGTGTGTGTGCTCTTGCAGGACACAAAAAATTAGCTTCCACAGCGTGTGGGAAAAAAAATTAAAGACAAAACACTAAAAGTATCCTTTTGAATAGTAAAATGCATACCAATAAGCATAATGTGATGCCATTATTGTAAAATAATTAATGCCATAATGTACTTCCATTAGTATATATTTTGGTAAATGTATATATGTTTTATTAACTATGATAACATGCAGAAGAAAATAGCAGATATTTAGTTTGGGTTTGGAAGAATTGTGTGGTAGTGTGTGAAAGACAAATAGTGAAGGAAAAAGCAAAAGAAAAATAAGAAATGAGGAAGGCCCAAAACTATGTGCATAATATGACCTCATTTTTATCAAGTAGTATGCTTGTGTATGTGAGTAATGTGAGTACACACAAATTTTAACATGTGTGTATAGAGATGTAAATATATATATATATATATATATACACACATATACATATATAAGATGTAAATATATATATATATACATATATACACATGTGTATGTATACACACACACACACAAAAATTCATACATACAAATAATGTCCCTTAAATGATCCCTTTAGAGTCACATGATCAGAACAGTCAATAGCTGAGAGATAGGTATCATAATGATTGATTAGCTTTTTAAAATATAAAGCACTGAAACATGACAATTTGTTGAGATTTCAGGAATATAAATCTATAATATGTTCCATAGAGTTCAATATTTTCTCTGAAAGTCAGATTCCACTGAAATGTCAGGCAAAAAATATTAATTGATCTCTTACTATGTGCTAGTACTGGGGCTAGGAACATGACAGATTATAAGACAAAGTCCCTGCCCTCATAGATTTTACACTTTAACATGAGGAAATACAAGGGAAACATAAAAAAAAATCACTATGATAAGTTTGGAAGTTTCTATGTACACTGAGTAAAACCCAGTGACAAATTGGTCTAGTTTTACAGCACTAAAAATGGTGAGATACAGTTAGATTTGGAATAAAATTTGGAAACAAGGGCTGGGAAGAAAGTTCAGTGGTAAAGCACCTGCCTATCATGCAGGAGGTTCTGGGTCCATCCACAGCATCATTCACAAAAATAAAAATAACAACAACAATTTTATTAGTCTAGGGGTGCAACTCAGTGGTAGAGCATTTGCCTAATATGTGTGAAGCCCTGAATCTAATCCCCAGCCCCACACACACAAAAAGAAAATGGGGAGTGGAGGGTGGGGAGAAGAAAAGCAGCTAGATTGCATTTGATGTGGGCAATGAATGAGGGAAAGAGAGGATTGAAGAGTAATTTCTACATTTTAGACTTAACAAAGACTTAGTGAATTATGGTATAATTTGCTGATATGTAGGACTGAGAGAAGATAAGAATTATTTGTTTTTGTGCTTTGTCTGGTTTGAGAAAATTAAAAGAAACCACGTTATGTTAGTGACACCCAAGTAAAAATCTTGATCAAGCAATCAGATATGATTCTGTGCTCAGGACAGAGTTTATGGGCATAGATAAAAATTTGTGAACCATCCGCACAGACATGGTATTTAAAACCATGGAACTAAACAGAATGTCGTAAGAAAAATATAACTAGATTAGAGGACTGAAAAAATTAAACTCTGGGACACTTCAACACTCAGAGTTTCTTGCTGATTCCAGGTTTTTGGAAGGACTGTGACTTTTCTTGCTGTACTACTAATTTATTGTATGACCTTGCCCAAGTGCTTGTCCCCTTGAAACCTCAGTGTCATTGGTTAAATAAAGGGGATTTGGAATTATTGAATTATTTAATAGGCTCTTCAGCCCATCTGGAGCTGGCAAACATAAGAGCAATTTGGGAAAGTAAATTGATCCAGACACAAGCCAAGAGTGGAAACGAAGGAAAGGCAGAATATGTGACTAAACATGCAGATAAGTGGTAGAAAAATAACATATTTCTTGTTGATTGCATCTATTTTCTCCATGAAATATAAGACCAAGTCATCAACTGAGAGTAAGAGGGAATAAGCAATGTTTGCAATTGGAGAAGGAAGAAATGGCATGATATAGTCGTGTAAGGAAGTAGCAGTAAGTCTACTAGAAAACTGCAATGGGATTTTGAGATCTGGGGTCAATGAAGCAAGTCTAGTCAGTGTCAGAGTGTGATGCTAACCAGAAAAGCTCAGCATCTCTGTTATAGAGGTAGGGTGTGCAAATAGTCAGGCTTAACTTGACTCAAGTTTGGTCAGGTGAAGGAGGGGATCAAGAGATTTAAGGATGCTAGCATAGTGATAAAACACTGAATCTAAATTGGATAGAAAGGACAGTGTGGACATTAGGAGGCTATGAACAGCAAAAAATGTGCTTGAGTCAGTAAATATGCAATTTTTAAGAGATAGGGTTACCAAAGTGATAGTACCAGAATTAGGAGTTAGCAGGCTAGAAGGCAAAGTCCAGGAGGATAATGAGACGTTGGAGATGGGACAGTTATTAGTAATACCACACTGTATACAGGAGAGAAGAAGGCAGGGAATGATGGGGAGAAGAAAGAGATTATTGGAGCTAAGAAATTTAGCCTCTGAGTTTATCATAGCAACAAGTGGAAGAGAGAACAGAAATGAACCACTCTTATGGTCATTCAGGAGTAAGAAGCAGCAACTGGGAAGGGAACATGGTACCATGAGGTGATAATGGTGAAATCTGAGGTTGTGAACTGTAAAAGACAGAGGTCTTAAGAAGAGAAGACAAGGAACGTTTGGAGGTGGCAAAGAAAGAAAGGTCATCTATTCACCACCTGACCCAGAGGTTCTCATGAAGGATCAAAGAAAACACAGCTGTCTCTGCAGGGACTGCAGAGGAGGTGGTGTCAATAAAAGCTGGTGTCACATGAACAAGAATGAGATAGGAACAAGAAGACAATAGGCAGAGGACGTGAGCAATGTGCTTTCCACAGTCTGTGGGTGCTCAAGAACAGAATGGAAGAGTTCAGCTGGACATGGAGAGGCAGGAAATAGGAAATTGTCTTTGAAACAACAGATAATCTGGAAAAGTCTGGTGTTTTAATGACAAACATAAGGAACCAGGTAGAGAGTTTGTTAGAACTGGAGTGGGAATGTCAAACCATTCATGATGAACAGACATCAGCCTCCCAGAGTACTTACTCAGTGGTATGAGTTCTATCCTCAGCTGGAAAGATCAAAGTCATTGCTGATGCCATACTGCTGTCCAAAAGAAATGCTTTCCTCTCTCATCAAAAGGACCTGGAACTACACTAAAAGTAAACCAGATAATAACCTAGGGCCTGAGAAACTGAACTCAAATAAGGAAATATTTAAGAAATGTTCCTAGGCACTATTGTTTTCTAAATGTACAAAGTGATACAATTTGCATGAGAAAATGAGTTGTAGAAGGAGACAAAGCTTCCTAAAGCACCCTGGAATGAAGTGACTAGGTCACATACTTTCTCTAGCCTATATCTGTTATGAACCATTTACTGTTTGTTTCCTGGACATTACTCACTACTTATAACTAAAACCTTCACAATCTCAAATGCAAAAGTAAGTATTAAAAATTTGTTAAATTTTGGAGAGGAGAGGCAAAAAAAAAAAAAAAAGAAGTGACATAAAGAAAAAGAACCAAACAAAGAGAAATATAGAGTATGAATATGTTGATTAATGAAATAATTTCCTGTAATGAAAATTAAAGTGACCATTAATTCTGTGTTTTAAGTGACATGATGAGAGTTCTCATATTTATGTCAAACAAATTAGTTTTCCAAATGTAAAGGTCCTCATTTCAATAGTTGAGTTTTTTTTTCTTTTTCCAATTATCAGAGCAATGAGTGTGGAAAATAAAAAATAATATAGTCTTATTATGGTAATTTTATAACATATTACAAGAAAAGTAAGGAAGAAATCTCTAGGGAAAGTCAATAAGTAGGCAGTTTAATGAAATGAAGATTATACTGTGTACTGTCCAGACAATATTTTTTTAATTTGAAAATGGGAAAATTAAAGATAGTTTATGTTCTGAGGATGATTTTACTTAACAATTGCCAAATTGTTAAATTTACAATATTCAAATATTCTTAAAGCTAGAGAAACCCACCATCTGCTCTATACAACTTTCTGTCAGAAGGGCTATTTTAGAATAAAAAAAGACCCAAGGCTTCCCGCCACTCACTGTCAGGCTCACCTCCTGACTCTTGGAGTTGAGAAGCAGACTAGTGAAACTAGAGGCTACTTCCTCCGTGAATTACAAAGAACTTGATATCCTGAGTACAAACAATAGTAAAGGATGCTACCATCGTAAAACACATACCTAACTTTTCATGTAAAATTATAAAGAGGAATTTTTTAAAACATATGGCAATAGTGCTAGAAACATTTGTCTCTTGGGACATTCAGCCAAATATATCTCTCATGAGCTAAATTCACCACAGCTCAGTCAATACTCAATTTCAGCAAGTAATTGATTTTAGTGCATGAAACAAACCGGGGTAGAATCCTTGTTTAAAAATTCAGGGAGTTCATAATCTTGTAAAGGAGACAGATAAAATCCAAGAATTTGTGAAACTGGTTATAAAGAATTGAAATTATTCCATTTCCAGGTATTAACTGGTCTTAGGTGTGTCAAACTTATTGCTGGATCAGAAAAACTGATAGGAGTAATAAATATGAACTGTCTATTGTAAGGGCAGAATCTCACTAAGGGAAGTAGAAGGTATTTTAAGTTATCCCCAAAGTACCTAAGTACAGTCAGGACTCCATGAGTGAGAACTGGCTTTAAAACCCAGTCACCATCATGCTTCTCATCACATAAGCAGTAGCCTAGTCTTCCTTCCTGTGTTGCTTCTCTCTGTGACTCTATGTGACAAACAAGGATACAGCTTTCAAGTTTGTGTGAGCTCATGAGTCCAGTGCCTATACTGGTAATCGAATCAAGCTTCAATATTCCAACTCCAAATTGCAGGCTTAGCTTGGGTCAGATATCCATCCATGGTCCAATCGGCCATGGCGTGGAGAACTAAGTCATATGTTACAGAGTGCTACCCATTCTGGGGATAAGAGAAGCTGGAATGCCTCAGGATGTGAGTAGAGAAGGAATCATTGGCATCTCTACCAAAAAGACATTCATGCTTCATGGTCCTTCATGTCGCTGTCTTTGCACTTGGACAACTCCCAGCACTACATTTCTCAGTGATTAGCCCAAGGGTGAACACACATTGGTAGCAATCAACCTTGGCACTGCCCTTGGGAGTATAAGTAATAAAAACCTCCATCATATGCATGTTAATTAAGATGTGTAAGGTCACAGCAGACTCTCTTTGGGACTCTTATTAGTGTTATGAAATTTTTTTCCACATATATAGTAGTTACCATAATAAGAAATCAAATATCCCAACCCTCCCAAGTCAGTCTTCTTAAAATCAAATAAGAAAACATAAATAGCCTTGCTGAAAACAGAAAAAATTATACACAGTTACTGTTACATGCATGCAGAATAAAAACAAACAGGTGTGCATTTGGTAGGAAGCAACTTCTTATATTTTTTTATTCTATTTCTGCTCAGTTTTTCTTTCTGTCGTTTGAAAGTTCACTTTCATTCTCTTTCAAGTACCAAAATATTTCTACATCTGATTCAAGTTGACTTTTACTTTCCTGTCCCTCTTGATCCCTGCTATTCTTGGAGATTCTAGATAAAAAGTCCTTTCTGGCTTCCAGGTCTTCACACAGCTTCCTGAGTTACCCTGAAGCCATTATTAGTAGGAGCGGGAGCCACCTTCCTCCACAATGCCAATCAATCAGCCTGTCCCCTTATTCATTACAGCTCCTATTCAGTGGTAGTAATAAATACTTTATTACCAGCAATAATGCTAGGCATAATTAAGCACCCGGTTACTGGTCTGGATAGTAATTACAAGAGGAAGAATTTAAATTTTGTCTTGAATTTATTGCTACTTGGTGTTATTAAATCAACCTCACTATAAATGGCTCTGAAAATATTTTGTTACAACAACGTGAGCAACATATCTACTCTTTTTCCTAAATATTCAAGCTATGGAATCCTTTAGACTGTTGGACCAAATGGAAGAATAATAAAAGGTTTTTTTCCTCCCTTAATAGATACAGATTGTGAGGAAATTTTTGAGAATAAATAATAGACACTGTATCAAGAACTATGTCAACTAAAGAAATAAGCTACTTTCGTATGTCAGGGCAACACTATTGTGGTATCTCAAATGACCTAAAGTAGAGCCGAATCCAGATATTCATAAATACCATTCATAAATGCCTACTTTATGCAGACACTATGTGGGAAAATTAAAATTTAAAATTGTGTCCCTTGGAATTGTAGAGTCTAGTTGAGAGAGTGGAATGCATAATGAAGAGAAATGATGACTCACAAACTTTAGGGGCCCTGAGTACATGCCATCACATTTTACCCAGGGAGAAGCACTATGCTGGGAATTCCAAGTGGGAGATCATTTTCATTAGTATTTTGAGCACACCAATTATCCTTTAACATCCAGTGTCCGTAAGAGAATGTGTGTAATTTTGAGTCCTCAGTCTTGTTTGGGGGAGTTTCTCTTCACCCCAAGTGCCCTGAAATTTCATCATGATGTATCATAATGTGGATCCTTTCTTTTTTTTTATTGGTTGTTCAAAACATTACAAAACTCTTGACATATCATATTTCATACATTAGATTCAAGTGGGTTATGAACTCCCATTTTTACCCCAAATACAGATTGCAGAATCACATCAGTTACACATCCACATTTTTACATAATGCCATATTAGTAACTGTGGATCCTTTCTGCATCCTTTTGCTCTGTGCTCCCTGTCAGTCTAGTCATTTAGCCTTCAGGTCTGGAATGTTTTCCTGATTTACGTTTCCCATTCCCCTTTCTGTTCCTCCATTCTGTTTATCCTATCATCTAGTTGGGAAACCTCCTAAACTTACTTTCTAATTTTTCTTGTAATTTCTACTATTTTCATCTCTTTGGTTGGTTTAATTGAAATTTCCTCAAATATAGCTTTCAAAAATTCTACTGAATTCTTCATTTCTGATCCTAAAATGTTATTTTCAAGAACTCTAGTATATTTATTCAATGTTCCCTTAGTGTGTTCTTTTGTGTATTTCATTTATGTAATTTATTTCTCATATATTTGGGGATATG
Organism: Marmota flaviventris; assembly: GCF_047511675.1. Classification (NCBI taxonomy): domain Eukaryota; kingdom Metazoa; phylum Chordata; class Mammalia; order Rodentia; family Sciuridae; genus Marmota; species Marmota flaviventris. The sequence continues at coordinate 68,577,079 of NC_092504.1, read as the reverse complement.
ATATTTTTCTTACTTTACTTTTTTCTTTACAATTTTCTTTTCTTTCCTTTTTCCCTGTGGACAGCATCTTGCTATGTTGCCTGGGCTGGTCTTAAACTCATGGTGAGTTCAAGATTCAAGTGATTCTCCTACCTCAGCCTCCCAAATATCTGGGACTACGGGCATGTGCTATCACACCAGGCTTTACAATCTTCTTACTCTCTACTTATTTGATTTGGTTTCTCTGTTTTAAGAAGATTTTTCAAATATCTAATGATGCATTACTCACATAAGAAATGAGACCCTAAAGCCTGAGTAGACACTGTGTGTGTAGATGAGAGTTGTTGAGGGTACCACAGATGTTGGAAGTGATAGTGCCACTTCATTGGGCACCCCAACTGTCAGCATCTATAGATATTTTCTCTCAGACTGGTTAATTTTACCAGAGAGATGCTCTCTAGTTCTTACCTAAGAGTCTGAGCCAATTAGGAAATGAGAGGAAAGGATTTCATGGCTATATGTACATTTTTATTTAATATCTTTGTTTTCTATATGATTTACCTGCATTCAGTTATGCCTCAGATCAAAAGAAGTGTTGTTAACCTCTCCAGACATTAAATCTGTACTTTCCTATCAACGTGGACAAGTGGCCTAACAAATTATGGGGAGGGTCACAGAATCAAATGCTTTCATATACACTTTCAACCAATTCTGTTTTTAGCCCTACCTATACCCCCACCACCACACTTTTTAGAAGTATGTAAAATTTCTAAGCCTCTCAGGGGCTCTGTGACAGGACTTAGCTGACTCCTAACATTTCTCTCACTACTAGCTTGGATTTGAACTTCCTTTGGCCTTCTAATTATGCTTCTATTTATCCATCTGGGTGATAGAATACAGATGGCTGTGAATTTCAGTCCTTTTTGTTCTATTGAGACTACTAATTTGACTAATAAAATATGGCAGAAATGGAGCTGTGCCAATGCTTAGACGCAAGCCTATATCTTGGACTCTCATTCCAGGAACCCTGAGCTCTCAGGTAGGTAGTCCAGCCTCACTGCAGGAGAGGAACAGTGAAGCCCTAAGACTGCATGGAGAGAGAAAGAGTATCTTGTTGAGCCCAGGCTTTCTATTAAAGGGTGTGAGTAAAGGCATCCTGGACCCCCCAGATCAGCCCAGCAACCACAGTCAATGCATAGGGAGTGGAAGATTTTACCAGTTAAACCTTGCCCAAATTTTTTACCACAAAATTTGTAAGTTATAATACAGTAAGTGTTGTTTGAGTCTCGTACACAGCCATAGAAAGCCAGAACCATCTGCTTTCCCCCTTATAAATTGCAAATTATGCTGTATTCTTTTCCCCTCTCTTGGTATTTTTGTCCTTGGAGCTTATGGCTTTTATGATATCTCTATATTGTCATTTTAGGGAGCCTTTGGTGGAATTGGTAGTGAATGCATATATGCTATCCATCTTACTTAACAAGAAGTTGCCTCATTTATTCTTTAATCTCTTTTACATTCTGAACTATGGTTTATTCGTGGTATATTTCATGATTAGATTTTTGTTAGACTTTCAAAGCCTAAATGAAGAATTTTGATGGCATAAGCTATCTCTTCCATTAATTATACTTTCACCAACCAAAGTCATTCTGATAAAACAATTACATTCTTTCTGGTCTACCAACACATTTGTGATATTAAGATTGAGCCATATTTCTAATAAAGTTTAGCATTCATTATTCTTCCTAGAAAAGCCTCAGACAGATAACAGCAATGAATTTAATGCCACATGTCAACTTGTTTTATGGAAATGAAGATACCGTCCTTTGTTTAAATCTAGTTAAGAGAATGTCTTATCTCATCCTCTATTCCTATTCCTGTCAGAAACCATCAGTACTCAGTAAAAACTGGATCAAATTAATGCTTTCTATCATGCATTAGCAGCCAGTAAGGTCATTCATTAGTATGTGAAATATTCCTAGCATTACAAATAGATAGAGGTGCCACACTAGTGCTTCATCCCCATCAGTCCTGCACCTGCCCCAAGTGGTAATGCATGGTCCTTTTCAGGAGTGTAGCATTAAGTGGGAATGTGACCAAAAACAGGCACTTTACCTGCTGTTCCCCTGGAGTCAACACTGCTGCAGGCATATGGCTACAGGCATATGGCTAAATAGCAATTACAGTGAATAGGAATTTATATGAGTCCATAACTCTTGTAACCATGAGCCTGACTGTAACAGAGAATCTGTTAGTAGGGGAAGACTGAAAGAAAACTCTGGGTTTTCTGTATTTCAAGGTAGATGCTAAGTAGACATTAGTTCTGTGTCACTCTTTTGTTCCCCTATGATACAATCTGTTGAATACCAGTTCATAAGAGGGAAAAAGAGTGATTTGGGAGGACGTGCTCTAGTCCAGTCCATCTCAAACTTTAACATGCATATAAATCACCTGAGACCTTGCTAAAATGCTAATTCCAATGCAGCAGTTCTCACTGTAGCCTACAGTAATGCCAAGGCTGCTGGTTGCTAGAACACACTTTGCAAATTAAAACTATAGTTAGCTGTTGTATACCTCTCTTCCCTCATTAAACTCAGAGCTTAGCCATCCTCCCTGCCATCATACATAGTGATGCCTTAAAACCTAAATTTTCAACAATGTTTATGAAAAGAATTGATATAAGCAGCTATTCATGAGTAGAAAAATAATTTGCAGGCTGGAGTTGTGGCTCAGCGATAGAGTACTCGCCTAGCACATGCAAGGCCCTGGGTTCAATCCTCAGCACCACATAAAAATAAAATAAAGATATTGTGTCCATCTAAAAATAAATAAATAATAAATATTTTTAAAATAGATAAATAATTAAATTTTTTAAAATAAAGGTATCGTGTCCAACTACAACTAAAAAATAAATATTAAAAAAAAGAAAAATAATTTTCATACACCTGGCTCCTTGAGTAAATGTTAAACATTTTGGAATTCTATTTGTATTTTTTTAAACATGGCTTTATAATTGAAACAACAAATATTCTTTGAGAACTACATTAGGAGCTTTGGGTAATACAAAAAGGAAATCATAATCCCTTTTCTGTGAAGATTTATAATATGTTAGGAAGAACATTTATTTGCTATGCAATACAGAATCTAAATATTTTAAAATAATGCCATTATAAGATCAGTTGCAAAATGATTCCTGAAGATGTTATAGAATATAAGTTTAAGAAAGTTGCAAATTATGGCTGGGAAGATCTGAAAGAGTTTGAAAGAGAGATGATGGGTGGATGGAATGGATGGGTGGACAGAGAGACTGATGGACAAATAGACTGAGAGATAGATAAACAGATAATAGGTGAATAATAGAACCTTCTCTCCAAGAGGCAAAAGCATTCTTGTGATGCATAGAAGAGTTCAAATAGACAGAATCTAACATGTCTCTTATTTTATTAGCTTGAACTGTGTTGCAGTAACCCCATTTATCCTATAGCATGACTCCCAACATAGTTTATGCCTCAATAACAGTAAGATACTATGCTATTGTACTGTTAACTGCTTCTATTTTATATTAAAAAATCCCTTTGTAATAAGAAAACAGTCAGGGTCATTTATCCCACAAGGCCTCTAAATTCAATGGACAGCGTCCTGTATCGCCCTTAAACTTAATCACATCCCAGCCTGGCATAGTGGAGCATGCCTATAATTCCAGCAGCTCGGGAGTGTGAGGCAAGAGACTCATGAGTTCAAAGCCAGCCTCAGCAAAAGCAAGGTGCTAAGCAACTCAGTGAGACCCTGTCTCTAAATAAAATACAAAATAGGGTTGGGGATGTGGCTCAGTGGCCCAGTGCCTCTGAATATAATCCCTAGTACCCTCCCCCTGAAAAAAATTAATCATATCTCAGAGTACCTTAAAATGAACTTTAGCAAATAATGTAACTGTGACAAAAATCTGTATGTTGGATTGACCACATATTCAAAGCTTCTATTGCTCCAACTCAACACTTCTTTACAAAATGGGATTGTACAAAGAGCAAAGATGAGGGGCACTGCAAGGAACATCACCCTTACTAAAAAAGCAGCAGATTTGTGACTATTGGTCATCTGGGACCATGGAATCAATATTGAAGCAGATGGTAATACTGCAGCTACATTTGCAGGTGTGGTTTGGGGTAGAACACGCAGGCTATCCAGCAAGATCAGATTGTCTCTTGCTGGCCATTTCTTAACAGGAAGATGGAACAATTTAAAACTATTGAAGGGAAAAGTTATGGCTCATATTAATCAAAATCACTGCTGCCCTAAAGTCTAAGACACCAGGACTGGCCAAAGAAAAAAGTAAAACCTCTCCCACCATTATGCCAAATTCTCCCCACCTACTCCACATTACCAGCCCTTATGGCCTCCAGCTGTCTTTCTTTCTCTAAGTGTTCTCTTAAAGAGATCTGCTACCATGAGAGATCTCTCTGTAACTGGGCTGTAACCTGGAGTTTAGTGCTTCCGTAGGCAGAAGCATGGAAAATACAGAGCAGCTGCCGGGAAGCCGTGGGCCAGTGGATACACAGAATCTTGGAGGAAAAGGCAGGCCATGCATTTAGAAGGTCCAAGTAGAAGACTCATATTAAAACAAATACAAGAACCGAGTGGAATTTACATTTAAATTAATTATAAACTTTAAGCTTATAGTAGACTGGATTCCCAATCCACACCACTGGCTGAGGGCAGATGTTCGTATTTGTCTTCCCCTTCCCTGGTTGATACTGAGGATAGAAAGTTGAGAAGCATTGTTTTTACATTCCTACAATCTGTGGATCTACTTTCATTTTTAGACTAGTCCTGTTCCTTTCAATAAGTCAATGAGTCAAGAAGCAAGCCTATATAGGAAACTTTCTTCTCCAGAATGCAAAGCTTCCCACCTTTTTTTCTGCCTCCATACACCTTGGATGAGATGCTTTTCATGAGTAACATTTACAAAGAATGATTCTCACCGGAATGTCAAAATTGTGACAAAAACTTGACTCGGATCAATCCCTCAAGAGAGGAGCTCTCTATTACTTCCTCTTATACCTCCAGCTATTCATTTATCCAAAAAGCATTTTATGTCTGTTCTCTATAAGTCAGGTGGCTTTCATTAAGAAATTTTTGTAGGTTTGAGGTTGGAGTTAGGGAAGTGACTAATCCATTGTAATAAAATAATCAAAATTTATAGACATTTCAAAGACAGTAAAATCAAAAGAATAAAGAAAATAATCAAAGCAGACCCAGGGATGATTTGAATATTGGAGTTCAGTCCCATGATGATCTTCAGCCTGGATCTCCTCTATCTCAATCCTACCCTAAGCAAGTCATAGGGAAGACGAGAAAACTCAGCCTACCAGGCTCAGATGACAGCAATATATAGCAATTAAGGGTGAGAAGAAATCTGTAGGAAGACAATCTCAAGAACAGAATGGAAATAACATGGGATAAGAACAACAGAGAGGTCATCAGGTCTGGAAAGTTTGAAGTAATTACAAAATACATAAGAAGGCAGGTTAAAAGATTAACCTAGATCCATCAGAGTAAAATTTGCATCCTCATATTCAAATGCACCAAAAAAATTTTTTTAATGCAAATTTTTTTCTTTTTGTTTTCGTTGTTACCAGGGATTAAACCCAAGCTCGCTTAACCATTGAGCCACATCCCCATCCCTTTTTATTTTTTGAGACTTGAGTCTGACTAAGTTGTTCAGGGTCTCACTAAATTGCTACAGCTGGCTTTGAAATTGTGATCCACCCTCTTCAGGCTCCCTAGTCACTGGGAATATAGGCAGGACCCACCCTGCCTAGCTGTAAATTTATTTTTATTACTAATTTTATTCTGTTTGGGGATATCCTTTATTGTATGTAGCAAAACAAGACAAAATAAAAAACAAAGGCAACTTCTCCATTTAGAGTGTTTCAATCATTAATTTAGGCTCTTTCAGATTAGTCTTTGGTCTCAAGAGCCACTTACATTCTCCCTTTTTTTTTTTTTTTTTTTTGGTACTGGAGATTGAACTCAGGGGCGCTTAACCTCTGAGTCACATTCCAGCCCTTTTTTTGTATTTTATTTATAGATAGGGTCTCCCTGAGTTGCTTAGGGCCTCACTAAGTTGCTGAAGCTGGCTGTGAACTCAGGTCCTCCTACCTTGGCATCTCGAGCGGCTGGGATTACAGGAGTACATCATGCACCTGGCTCTTTTTCTTCTTAACCTAAATTCTTGGGGAACTTACTTATCATCCTGGCACTAGTGTAAGGACATCTGATGTACCCTATTTTGAAAATGTTCTTCATTTCACATGATCCCCTAAGTGTCCTGTTGAAATACACTGTTACCTGTTGAAATACAGCTCTTTTTCTGTATTATTCCTAGCATCTCTGAACCCCACAACCTACACCCTCCTCAGTCCAACTATGGTGTTCTTCCAGGCTATACTAGCATTCCATGTCCCCACAAGAAGTCTGATGAGGCTAGGCTGCCTTCTGTGTTTAACACTTCAGGCCTAGACACCTTCCTCAACCAGGTCTGGTCTCACACCATATCAGTGCTATGTTGTTTTGGTCCCATGTAGAATAAAAGAAGGATATACCCATGGGAAGAAAGAAAGAACACACTCTTATTTAGTTATTTATTTAACTCCATTCTTTCTTTCTTGTCCCTCTCTATTGACTAACAGAGGGTTTTCTACATTCCCTTTTATCTGAGGAGAACTGCCCCTTAGTCATAACTTCTAAAAGAGAAAAAAAAAGTCTGTGTGAAATATATACACCAGACAAGTTCAAAAGTGAGTGGGTCCTCCTCCCCTTATTGGATAATAAAGCAGAAAATGATGCTACACTATGAATTCAATTTCTAAGAAAGTGATAATGTGAAAAGGATTTTCTTAATTAAATATTATCCTGTAATACTTGGAAACTTTATATGGTAGGTTAGAGCCCAAAAACACAACCAAAAATTACATGTAGATATGGGTGGCTGTGGCACTGGTAAGAGAGCCTTTACAGGAAGAACATGGAGCTGTCCCCAACCCCATCCTAGTCGTTTAAAAGAGAGAGATCCTAAGGTTTCTTTTCTCTTCTGGATGGGTGGCTCTTAAATCTCCTAGGCAGCACTGATCAAATCTTAGGTGACAGCTCCATAAGGAACAAGAGGGGCAGTAGGTATCTGTATTAGGAGCATTCATTTGTGTTCCTTTTTTTGGGGGGTGGGGGTTACTGGAGATTGAACTCGGTGGCACTTAACCACTGAGCCATATCCCCAGTACTATTTTGTATTCTATAACCTGTCTCACTGAGTTGCTTAGCTCCTCACCATTGCTGAGGCTGGCTTTGATCTTGGGATCCTCCTGTCTCAGCCTGTGAGCCACTAGGATTACAGGTGTGCGCTACTACACCCAGCCCAGATTGCTAACAGAAATAAATATGCACACTTCTATAAGAACTTGACTAGCATTCTGACTGATAGTTCTGCCTCTAGAGTCATACTGAAATTCTAATTTAACAGCTATATGACATTTAACCCTTTTGTGCTTCAATTTCTTCAACTATAAAATAAGGATAGTGCCTAACTCTGAGGGTTTTTATGCAAATTAAATAATACAAAGGAAAGTACTCCGAATAGTACCTGGTAAATAATATGTTCCCAATAGACCTTGGTTATGCTCATTATCTCACCTTTTGTAGTCAACAGTTTAGTTTTTTTAATATTTATTTTTTAGTTTTAGTTGGACACAATACCTTTATTTTATTTATTTATTTTTATGTGGTACTGTGGATCGAACCCAGGGCCTCGCACATGCTAGGCAAGCGCTCTACTGCTGAGCCACGACCTCAGCCCCAATAGTTTAGTTTTTGAAATAAAAAAAAATCCCTGGAATGCCATAAATTACTTATCTTAAAATAAGTCATAGCAAATCTTTAAAGTACATGAACTCATCAAATTTAATTACTAAACAGACACACAGGTTAATGAAACAAAATAGAGGACCTAAAAATAGGCCCATACGAATATGTTTAACTGACTTTTGACAAAAGTACAAAAGCAATTCAATGAAGGAGAGCTAGACTTTTAACAAATGGTTCTGCAGCAACCAGACCTCCAATAGCAAAATAATAATTGTGAGCTAAATATATCTTCTATACAAAAATTAACTCAAATGAATTGTAGACTTAAATATAAAATCTAAGATGATAAACCTTTAGGAAAAAAACACATGGGGAGAAATTCTTTGGTATCTAGAACTAGGCAGAGTTCTTAGAATTGATGCTAAAAGCACAACTCATAAAAGAAAACTCGTGAGTTGGACATCACCAAAATTTTAAAATGTTAACTATAAAAGCCACTATGAAGAAAATGAAAAGACAAGCTATAAACTGGGAGAAATATCTGCAAAACATGTATTCAGCAAAGGAACAATTATCTAGATATAGAGAACATGCAAAATTCAATAATGTAAAAGCAAGCACACCAAATAGAAAATGAGCAAATGATGTGAAGAGACTTTCACCAAAGGATATATAGATTTAAAATATATATATATTTTTAATGGTAGATACATGATATTATACATTTGTCAAAACTCATAAAATATACAACACCAAGAATTAACCCTAATGCAAACCATAGAGTTTGGGTGATAATGTGTTAATGTGGATTCATAGATTCATAGATTGTAATAACTATTCTACTGTAAAGAGGGAAGTGAATAGTGTGAAAGGCTGGGAGACTGGGAGAGGGTGAATGGGGACAGAGAGTACATGGGAACCTGTAGTCTGCTCAGTTTTGCTATGGACTCAAGCTGCTCAAAGTGTATTTTTTAAAATGTATACCATGTATGCTGTTATTGAAACGACACAATTATAGAAGTGAGGGAACAGATTTGTTGTTCTTTAAAGAGGTGCTGAGGGAGAAAGGAGATGGATGTGACTATAAAAGGAGAAGGGGAAGAATCCTCATGGTGTTGGAACTCTTCATATCTTTGATTATGGTGGTGGATACACAAAAATCTTCAAGAAGATAAAACTGTGTGGATAAAAAATAAATAAAATAAAAAGAACTGTGTGGAAAAATACAAACACACATGTGCAAGTAAATGAGGAAATCTGAATTAGATTGGAAATTGTATTAATGACAATATTTCAGTTGTTAATATAGCTGTTGCATTGGGGAAAAGTAAACAAAAGAGTAAAAGACATGACTGTATTATTTATTACAACTACATATGAATATAATTATCTCAGTTTTTAAAATGGACTACCTAAAATTATTCAGCAGATTTTAATCCATTCTGAGTTGATTTTTTAATATGGTCTGGGTGTCCAAGTTCATTCTTCTGCATGTGGATATCCAGTTTTCCCAAAATTATTTGTTGAAGAAATATTCTGTCCCCATTGGGTGTTCTTTTTTGTTTTATTTATTTATTTATTTGTTTGTTTGTTTATTTATTTATTTATGGTACCAGGGATTGAACCCAGAAGTGTTTATTAAACAATATACCAGCTCTTTTTATTTTTTATTTTTATTTTGAGGCAAGTTCTTGCTAAGATGCTTAGGGCCTCTCTAAGTTGCTGAGACTGGTTTGAACTTGAAATCCTCCTGCCTCAGCCTCCAGAGCTGCTGGGATTGTAAACATAAACTAGTGCTCCCATTAGATGTTCTTGGCACCTTTGTCAAATATTAATTGACTGTAGAAGCACAGATCTAATTCTGTTCCATTAGTTTATATCTATTTTTATGCTGGTACCATACTGTTTTGATTACCATGACTTTGAAGTATACAGTATTTTGAAATGAAATTCTGTGAGGCCTCCAGTTTTGTTCTTGCTCAAGATTGCTTTGGCTATTTGGGGTTATTTGTCATTTCATATAAACTTTATGGTTGTTTTTTCCCATGAAAGGTGGCATTGGAATTTTTCAGGGATTGCATTGAACCTATAGATTGTTTTTTTCAGCAAGTTTTAATGATGACAAGAGAAATTTTCTACAGCCTTCTTAATTTTACTACATACAGCCAATGTTGACCCTGCAGCGCAGGCCATCAGCATATGCAAATGAACACATCTACTCTTTTAGAAAGCCATTCTAGCCTTGAAAATTTCCTGGTGTCTCAGCATCTGGGGCTTGCCTCACATAAGGTTGTGCAGTCCTGCCCATGTTCAGTAGCTCACAGTCTTTGCTGACAACCCTGGAACATCTGTAAAAACTATCTGCTTACGCAGGCTAAAATGGCAAGATATGTTCCAGGAAAAAAAAAAAAAAACCATGCCATGGGAAATTATAAAGATGAAGCCAACCACCAACAAAAATATTATGGCATAAAGCAGGATGCACAGAGAATTGGAAAGAGTCATAAAAAGAGCCTCTCTCTCTTCAGCAATAAAAAAGGGTACACTACTTCTGGCATTCTCTCAGAGAATCAAGCTGGATGCCTATAAGAAAGTCATTGCTTAAAATGAAATTTCATTTGAACCATGATAATTGCATTTAGTGTCTGAAGAGTAAAACATAAATGTTTTGATGGGATCTAATTGATCCCATTTGACAAGAATTACCAGACTTTGATGTCAATAGAAGGGAAATAGAAACATCAAAGAGTCCAAGACTTAATGAAAAACCAGAAATAGATGAAAGGAGAGAAACTGAATGAGAGACTATGCTACTGTTAGCTTTGAATCTATGCTTCTCTGTTTTTATTCTCATTATTTTTTTTTCCTTTTTCTTCTATTTTCCCTTCTTCTCTACTTCCTCTTTTCCCTGTTGTTTTTCATTTTAAGATTCCTCATTTAGCCAGAACCCTTAGCTTTTATCTCAGAGGTTCATTTATGGACTTGAGACATGTCTAAATTGGAGAAGGGCCTGAGAAGGAATCCCTTGGGGAGGAATATAGCCAAAGAATATGCATGATTTCGTCCAACAAGAAAACTTTAGCCATTGCAGGAGAAAATACAGTGTTCCTTGTGAGCCATCTGCTTTAACTGATTGACTCACATCTCAGTTCTAGTTATATGTAATTGTGCATGCACACACACACACACACACACACACACACACTGTCATCATTGTCATTGTAATCATCATCATCATCATCATCATCATCATCACCTCTTCACCAAAACCTTTCAAATCAAGGCAGCACCATTTTTGGTAGCCACATGATAAAGCAAAACCCAAAGTATGACAGAGATACTCTCCCACCTCTGAAGGTCCCACAAATCATGGTTCCACCTTAGCACATCTGAGGGCAGCATCAGCACTCAGTGATGGTACCCTATGGCTATGCCTTATGGATCTGTGAGTACCAGCAGCAGCCAGAAAGATGTCTTTACAGAGTGAGCTATAGGTTCAAAGGACATATTTGTGAGATCACAGTAGATATCTGAAGATGTCCAGAAATGTAAACATGAGATATAAACAGTAATGAAAATCACCAAATAGTACATGTACATATATATGTTATATATATATATATATATATATATATATATATATATATATATATATATATTGTCTATGTATCAGATAGAAAAACTACATGATTTACTATAATTAATAGAATTACATTTTTACCCATAAAACTGGTGTAGCTCAAGGAAATACATGTTTCATGTACATGCAATTTGTTTTCTTCAACAAAGAAAATACTGAATTGAAATAAATTGACTTTGTAGTCTCTTCCATGATCTACTAGAGGGGCACCTATTTATTGTTCTTATTCATTATATAGTTGCTAAAATACAGTTTTCTCCATTGATAGGTATCTATGTCAGGATATAAATGTGCTTATAAATTAAAATATCATTTTGTATATACAATTGATTGATTGTCAGCAATGATTAAAAGGAGCCTAGATATAATATCAACTTATCAATAGATGTGAGATTATCCATAAGATACACTCTGAATTAGTAAACATAATTTCTTCATAAAAGTACATTCAGGCCAGGTCATACTTTGAACACTCACTAATCTATTTCATGATTTTACTTAAGTATCTAATAAATTCCTTCTACTTAAATAGAAACTTCCAGGGCCAGCTTTCACACCTGAGTTGCACTGTTTCAATAACATTCTTTTAAATGTCAAGGCCATTTTTGCTCTATTTCATGCCCTCTTGCTTTTGAACTATTATATCCTTGAAGAGTTTTCTTTCACATACCTTTTCTATACCCCAAACTTTACCTGCATTAGTCATGTGCACCTTTCATTTTCTTCTCAAGAATAAGTACTGACCTCATTTTTTTATTCTCCACAAGGAGCTATGACCTTAAGATCTTTTATCATCCTGTCTTTACTGATGCTTCTTTTCCATTCTTGTCATACAAGGTGAAGGATCCCACAGCATTCCAAACAAGATTATTTCCAGCCCTTTGTCATGCTTTTGTAATGATGTGCATCACAGAACCATTAGTTTTTCTTATTATTAAGATGCTTCTGAGCCTGGGGTTTTGGCTCAAGTGGTGCTCGGCTAGCACACGTGAGACACTGGGTTCAATCCTCAGCAGCATATAAAAATAAAATAAAGATATTGTGTCCACCTAAAACTAAAATAAATAACTATTTTCTTAAAAAAATGTTTCTGTTCTCTGTTTCATCTCACCTGTCAATTTTGTGGCTAATGGTCCCTTTGGAATAATTATTTTTATATAATTTTCCAGACTTTGGCCTACTTCTTTTCTTCATTTTTCCAAAATTTTTCTACATGGTTTTCAATATGACATAAAGCAAATACAATGACAAATACATTTTCTTCAGCACAATAATCAATAAAGTAGCATGAAATTTTCTCTCAAAAGCAGGACTTAAAATTTGGGGGGAAGTTTGACAAAGTATCATGTGAATTCAGATTTACCTCAATGCTAAGAATTATGTTTAGATAGGAAAAGGAAAATGATAAAAAATAATTAAAAATTTATTTTGATCTCAGAAAAATAGTTAGATTCCTTTAAGTTTTATGTAGCTTTAGACATTTATTAAAAGTTAGAATTTATTTTGTCCTACAAAGAGTGGTTTTGAGAATTACATTTTTGTCTAATTACTGATGTCATTCTGTCATTCTTTTAGTTTTGTGTACTGAACTATGTTCAGAATCAAGTGGATATAAATCCTTAACAGGATTATGACAATCTAATTGAATTTGTCACCTTTATTTAAAAACTAGCCTCTGTGTTTCAAACCTATAGATGTGGATTGCTTTGATGAATAACCACTGTTTGATTCATTTTTGTTTTTTTAATTTTTTTTAATTGTAGATGGAGACAATACCTTTATTTTATTTATTTATTTTTATGTGATGCTGAGGATCGAACCCAGTGCCTTACATGTGCCACGCAAATGCTCTACTTCCGAACCTCAATCCCAGCCCCCATTGCTTGATTCTTATAATTAAACCTAACTAAAAATAAAATCAATAAGAATAATTATGACCACAAAATATGCTTTCCTTATTAAGTCAATTTCTCTAAATATTTTTATCCCACTAGATTAGGACTTAATGGTCCTCTACCTGGCATTTGTCACAAAGGAAAAAAAAAAAGAGAGAGAGAGAGCGCCAGGTAAAAGAATGAATGCAAAGAGTACTATAGAACTATAGTGCTCCTGGAAGAGGAACTCAAAAACCATATTAATGATGTGAGTCAGGTGTACATGAAAACTGTTGGGAGTCACCCGGGCTCCAAAGTTCCCCATCCCCCAAGAAGAGTCGTCCAATGGTGAGCCCTGCTGGCTCACATGAACCTGCCAGTCCAATGGTGAGCCCTGTTGGCTCACATGAACCTGCCAGTCCAATGGTGAGCCCTGCTGGCTCACATGATCTTTACCCACCAATCAGACTAGCCCTGCTGGCTCATCTAATCCTTACCCACCAATCAAAAAGCACCCCATGCCAACTGTCAGACCAACCCTGGCTCTATATATATGCAGAGCTGTTCCTAAATAAACGGGCATTTTCTCTGACAGCAAGCCTTGATGGTCCTCTACCTGGCATTTGTCACAAAGGAGAAAAAAAAGAGAGAGAGAGAGACAGGTAAAAGGATGAATGAAAAGAGTAGTATAGAACTATAGTGCTCCTGGAAGAGGAACTCAAAAACCATATTAATGATTTGAGTCAGGTCTGCATGAAAACCATATTATGAAAATTGCAATCTGTAAATTCAAGAAGAACACATTTTTTAAAAGGTAAAATCATAAGTATAGAAATAAATGAATAAAAACTGAAAAAGAAAATTTTCTCTGGAAGTATTTATGTGACTTGGAATGTTCACATAGTGGACAAAAATGCACAAGTTGCAAGTAAGAAATAATCTAAAACTCAGAAAAAATCTATAGTTTGATATCAGCTTTGGTTTTTGGCATTTTGACCAGCTTCATTTTACTTCACTTGTATTTTACAATTTTGACAATTAGGTAGTAAGAAATCCTCAAGCAGAAATCAAGGTCACAAACTAGTTACACAACAGGCATAAGAAGCCAGAGCAGCCATGTATACTTTGCAGATAATCCCTTGCCTTCTATCTTAGTACACTACCAATGTTCCTACCTCTGTTTCACATTTCAATAAAAATGACCATTCATAAACTCTGAAGTGTGTCTTCTTTATCCTCACTCACCAATTACCCTAAAACTAACATGCTCAGAATTACCTAGGACACCACATCTTATCTACAGTGTCCAAAGCAAAGAAGAAAGAAATTCCTGGGCATTGTTCTAGAAGCATAGCAATAGGTCACTAGTGTAGGTAAAGTAGGAAGAAGTCAGCAAAAAGTAAAAAAAAAAAAAAAAAAAACCATCTCCCTGCTTTCTTTTATATGTATTTATCTTTTCTTCTCATTCTTCCACCCCCAACTGTGCTTATCTAAGAAAATTCCTACAGAGAGATGCTTCTGTACAACAAAACCCACTTCTGCTATTCTGGTAAACTTTCTTGAGGGAGGAAGGAGAGCTTGTCTTATGCAATATTTGTAACCTCTGCATGCAGAAAAATCCTTGCACAAAGGAGGCACTCAGAAATGTTAGATGAATAAAATATAATGTAAGCATGTCTGCTATGGTTTGATGTTTGTGTCACCCAAAATCTTACGTTAAAATTCTCTCAAGATGAGGGTCTTAGGAGCTGGGGCCCTCTGGGTAGGCCATAAAGCCTCACAAAAGGATAAGTGCTATAAAATAGGCATATGGGGAGCTCCTTCACCCCTTCCCACCATGTAAAGACACAGTTAGAAGGCACCATCTGTGAACCAAAAAGCAGACCCTTACTGGACATTAAATTCACTTAGTGCCTTGATTTGGGACTTCCCAGTCTCCAGATCTGCAAGAAAGTTCTGTTGTTTATAAACTACCCAGTTTATGGAATTTTGTTATCAAACTCCAAAGGGACTAAGAGAATGCTGTAGCTTGCTTCTAAATTATGCTTACATTTGACATCTCACTGCCAACTTTTTGTAAATCATTCCAAATACAGAAAACGAAGTCATTTTATGTGATTTCTTATTTCTCTCCTCAGGATTGACTATCATGTTTTATTCATGAAAACTTCTCCCACCTGGGCAAACTCCAGAGAAATACTAGCTGAAATCTACACAGATAGCACAGTGACTGCGTGCTAATGTTGGAGCAGGACTGTCTGGATTCCCAGCCCTGCTCTACCACTTACTCCCCAGATGTTGACTTTAAGCAACCTAATTAATTATACTATGTCTCAGCTAATCCATCTGTTGTAACTACAACTAACTTCATCAAGTTCCATGAGAATTAAATAAGAAAATATTTGTAAACCATTTCAGATAGTGCTTGACATGTGATAACCATTATATAAATGTTTGGTTTTTAAAAAGTTGTCTTGAGAGATACTACTACCAGTTAGTCAGTCAAAAAGAATTTACTAAGTATTTGTTATAGCAAACAGAACAGCATGGTAGGCTACTAAATATGTCCATGAAAATATTCCATTCTAGATGCAATATTTTAATTGGTAGGACCTATAGAGATCTGAGAATAATAGATTACACAGTGGAGGAGATAAGAAATAAAACGAAACTTCTCTTCCACTTCCTTCTCTCCTTATTCACACTCACTCACGAATTAATTGTAAAGTAATATTTCCTCTCAAGACCTCAAAATGTTGCTCTCTGTTACCTGATTTCCATGTCCTGAGCTCCTTTCCTTTACCATACCCTTCTACCATGATGTTTTGCCTCACTTTGGGCCCATGCTACAAAGTTGGTCCACCAAGGACTGAACCTATAAAACTACCAGCCAAAATAAACATTTCCTCCTCTTAAACAATAGAGCTGGAAATGTTTTATATACATGTTATTTTTTTTCTTGCCAAATATAGGAAGTTTGGTTCCAGCAATGTGTAGAAAAAGATATCCTCAAAAATCCTTCCAAATGAAACTCTGTGTGAAATGACTTACAATACAGATTCTTTTAAATACTCAGCCCAAAATCCAGAAAATGAAGAAAATTCTCAGAGGCCATAAAATAAAGAAGAATCAGCAATTCAGTATCAGTACTCAATGATTCTTGCCCTGAAGATAAGGGCTGATTCCTGAAATCTAGAGCCTTAAAATTTAGTGCTGCATCAACTGGATTGGAAAGAAATTTGCCACAAGAAAACAACACTTATTATAAAGCTAAGAGTAAGTTTCATTCTTTAGAAATGCTGCAGGGATAAGGAAATCGACCAATGGAACAGAAAAGATTGTCCAGAAATTAATGCACATATATGAATGCATGATTTATGACAGAGGTGTTATTACAAATTGGAGGGCAGGTCTTTTAAGTTGTGGGAAACGTGATATATTATAAAGATTTTATTACTAATTTTATAAATAAATTATCTGGGATAATTGTATGTCTTCATTTAAAAAACAAAAAAGACCTGACTTCTGATACAGACTAATGTCACTTCCAAGCAGATTAAAGATCTCCAAGAAAATCATACTGTAAAGTTTTTAGAAGATATTATAGGAAGAGATATTTGAAATTTCAGGAAAGGAAAAGATATAAACAAAATTTAAAAAACCCACCAAACATAGGGGAAGAAGGATAAATTTAAATTAAAATTAAGATTCCAAAGTCAAAAGACACCAAAGAAAGAGGAAGAAATGAACAGCAAATCAGAAAAAAAACATTTACAATACATTTGATAATTGACACAGGAGAAGTATAGTGAAGACAGAAAGAAATGTCACTAATTTATATATAAGAAGCTGCCTAATAGGGAAAAAATAGGCTAAAGGTATGAGCATTTTAGAAAAGAATAATTTTTAATACGTATGTTTGTGGGATGCAATATGATGTTTTGATACATACATCCATACATTGTTTTCTGAGATGTGAATGTGTAAGATCTACTCTTAGCAATTTTCAAGTACACATCCAGTAACTGCGGTCACCATGGCACTTAAGATCTTCAGATTTATTCATCCTGCATCATCGAAACTTTGTACCCTTTGACATTCATCTCCTCAATCCCCACCACCACCATCCCCCGCCTCTACTAAATACCGTTCCACTTTCTATGAGTTTGTCTTTTTTAGATTCTACATGTGAGTGAGATCATGCAGTATTCCTTTCTCTTTGCCTGGCTTATATCAGCATAATGAACTCAGATGGAAAGGAAGATCTTAATGGACTCTGTACATACGAGAAGATAAATCAACCTCAGAAGAAGTCAGATGCAAATTAAAACATGTGGAGATGCTACTGCATACCTACCAGATTAAGGAAAGTTATAGAAACTAAACAATATCAAGTTTTGGTGAGAATGTGAAACAAACAAACAAAAATTCTCATACAGGGCTGGGGATATATCTCAGTTGGTAGAGTGCTTGCTTCGCATGCACAAGGCCCTGGGTTCAATCCCCAGCGCACGCACGCACACACACACACACACACACACACACACACCCATAAATTCTTGTACATTTCAAATGAGGGTATAAATTGGTGAAGCTACTTTGGCAAACACTTTGCCATTAGCTGGGAAAGTAATAATGCATATTCTTTTATTGAAGAGAAAATAAAATTTTAGATATCTTGGTCTATTCTAAAGAATGTATGTAGGACAAGAGAAAAAATATATAAGAAATAAAAACTACAAAATAAGAGGAATTAAGCTCAAATATGTCATTGATTACACTAAGTATGAAATTTACAAGTTCCTATAATTATTATGTCTGTAAAATTTTAATAATAAAAAACACTGTGGGGGCTGAGGGCTGGGGCTGGGGCTCAGCAGTAGAGCACACATCTCACATGTATGAGGCCCTGGGTTTGATCCTCAGCACCACATAAATAAAATAAAAAGGTATTGTGTCCACCTACAACTAAAAAAATATTTTTTTAAAATCTGAAAAATTGCTCAAGGGAAATCTGGTATAACTAACACATCTCCAGTGTGTCCTCCTAACACACCTCCTGTGACAGATATGCCAATGACTACAGCTTAACTATATGTCCAAGCCTCCCCTTATTTAGGTGAGGCTATAACTCAACAATGGATGTAAGTGGAAGGTTTTGTATTCCATTTCTATACCAAGAAGATAATCTTATACATATATAACTATTTATTTAGTAATTCACATTTATTCAATGCTGATTATGATTATTAGAGATATTTAGGCATTATGCCAAAGTCCTAAACCTCAAAGAGTATCAGGACTCAAGGGAGACAGATATAGAAATAAGCAAGTAAAGTGTAACAATAATTGCTAATAATGGGAACATGTACAAGGTACTATAGGAATCAAAGAAAGAAAAATTAAGTTTGCCTCGGGGAGACAGCATGACCACATTACAGAGGAACTTGTACTTGAGCTAATTAATGAAAGCAGGTAAAATGAAAAGATGTAGAGGCCCACTAGTTGAAAGGTGTGAGGGTTTGTGGCTGGTTTGGAGAAGAGCAAAGTAATTCAGTATGACACATGGCTATGGAGAAGAGGACCTGGCTTAGGGCAGTGGTAAAGAGGATACAGAAATGAGACTATTCCATCAGAACAGTCCATCTTCTGTATCCAAATGTTCAACATCACAGATTCACCCATAGACCAAAAATATTTGGAAAAAAATTTGCATTGTACTGAACACATACAGACATTTTTTTTTCTTGTCATTAACCCCTAAACTGAAGTAGGACACAGGCAGGATACCAAGGAATAGCAGGAAACAGCTTTATTGGCTGCAGCTAGGTTCAAAAGGGGGGCTTTTTGCCTCCATCAAATTATCCCTCTGAACCCTGAGTTCAGAAAGTTTTAAAACGTTATATCCAGTGTGTAAGGGTAAGGACTCAGATGCTCACAATCTGTAGAACTTCACATAAAAGGCAGCTTTTTCACCTTTCTGAGCACCCAATTCAGGCCAAGGACCCTCTGTGAAAATCAGTGTCTGGGAAAGGGAGAGTCCCCCTCCCTTTCTTTGCACCTACTGGCTCTGCAGGACCTGATTATAGTCCTCTGTGATGCAAAGGCCTCTGTGTTGGCTCTAGACCCAGGCTGGAGGCATTGAGTCCCACTCTGTCTCTGCAAACACCCCTCCACTTGAAAACTCTGTAGTAGAAGTTCTTGCTGATAGTCCATGGGAGGCCAACCTTACACATGACTGAGTTACACTCCCGGGCTGGGTGCTGAGGCTCTCAGTCGCAGAAATGTGGTACCCTTCTTGGGTGCGAGGGTCGGTGTCTCGTGCATGAGTGTGTCTTGCTGCAGCCCCATGGTGAAGCTATGCACACCTGTTTCTTTGTAATATAACCCCTTGCCCTGTTTAGGATAGAATCTTCCACGGAAGTGCCTTGTGTGTGTACCCTTCTCTTACTGTGCCCTTGGGTGTGGCCTACCCAGGTGTCAGTCAACCTGCTGACAGTAGACATCATGAAGATAGACTCAGTCCCCTGAAACCTGACCCCTTGCCTCATTTAAATAACTTCCCCTCAATAAAAGGGGTTAGTGCATGCTCTTGCACTCTCTCTCTTCCTGTGGACCCTTAAGATCAGAGAAGCCGTCACAGCGACCCCAAAGAAAAAGGTATTTGTGTCTCTTGTATGGTTATTTCGTGCAGCCCAGTTAGCCCAGTTTAACTGGAGTGACCCCTGAGCCTTTTAGTCGAGAGAACAGAAACCCGGCAATAGTCCAAGAACAATTATACTAAAGAAAATATTTGAGGGTCTCTAGAGAAGCTTAGTTATAGCAGGAGTCTTCTGGGAGGGGGTCTCTAGCCTGCTTCAAAACAACATACTATAACAACTATTGACATACGTTTTGCATTATATTAGGTGTTATAAGTAATCTAGAGATGTCTTAAGGTATACAGGAACATTGTATAGATTATATGTAAATACTATGCATTTTATATCATGAATTTGAGCATCCATGGATTTTGGTATGTATAGCAGTTCTGGAACCAATCCCCCACCTATACTGAAAACTGTACTGATGGAGTAAATGGAAATGAGTGATTTACTGAGAAATAAAGAAGATGGCAGTAGGATTATTCACTGGGAGATTATAGTGGCATTATCTGAAAGGGCATTAAGAAAGTATGTTATGAAGTGGTTGTGTTTGAATCTGAGAATGTTTGAACTGAGGGTCATCCATGCATCCATTGTTGCTGAAGCAGTGGATTTAGGTAAGCAAACAGGAAGAATGTAGATCCTGGCCTCACTTTACCCCAGATGCTCAGCAACCTGATCCTGAGTACCAGCAAGATTTAGGGCCCACATCCGAGGGTGATCAAAACCTCAATTGTCTGTAAAACACCTCCTCAGTAAACTACTAAGACATCTGGGATGATGAAGCATTTCTAAATCTCTGCTATCACGTTCTCTTGGGCATGTTAATCTTTTCTCACAGAATAATCTGTGCCAAGGGAAAAAGAACAAGAAAATTCACTTGTGTTTTAATTACTTTTATCTAAGACCCAGTAGAGCAGAACTATTAAATGAAGAATATTGAACTGTGCTTAATCTCAAATATTTAGTGTACCTTCCATATCAAACCTAGATGTCGAGGGCATGTTTCTCTTACTCCTCAGTACTTCTCATGGATGTGTTCTTTTCAAGTCTGAAAGTGTCAAAACTATTTTGCATGGAGGGAGAAAAAGAACTAGCCTATCAGGGCACTCAACCCACAGCTCTGGCACCAGGGCAAGCCTGAGTTAGCACAGTAGAAATTGCCTGGATGGATACTACTATACATATAGTGAATTCTGGCCCAAGACTTTGTTCTTTAGCCAAAAAATACTGGGCATATTACATGAAAATTGGAATTATTAAATTTGCATGGTAAATGGACATGCTTGTGTTTACATTTGCATTTCCAAGGCTACCTTTTAGAATGAAAAAAGATAGGATATTGTGTTCTTCAACATACTAAGAACCACTAAAGAAGATGGCTGAAGCATTTGCAAGATTCTTTTTTTTTTTCAAAATTCTTTTTGTGATCAAATATTTTCATGAACTACCTATTTGTTGATGTACAAAGATAAACATGAATAAATAAATATTACCTGTGTGATACTTATCATATATATTTGAAGGAAAAAGAAAATATATTGATGGAATATTGATCTGTTCATACAATCTGATTTGAGTGATATATTAAAGTTGTCCATCAATAATTAATATGAACACTATAAAGTACAAAAGAGCTTTATTTAGAGTCTTTGGAATTGTAGTTTGTGAAACACTAATTCCAGAAAAACCACAAGTGTGTTCCACAGATGAAAGAAAAGGTTTGGATTTAAAAAGGCAAAAACGACAATGGTTGGTGTGGGCAAGCATTGAAGCCCACACATCAATAGCTGAGTTGTCAACTTAAAATTAGTCACAGCTGCTGGCTGCTGTGAGTCAGCAGCGTAAACACAGCCTGTTAGATGATCTCCATGCACCAGTTTAGAATGATCTCTCTCTGACCAAAGCCATTACATCTTAGGTAGAATTTTTCATGATTTCACAAGGCCCCACTTACCAGTAAGACTGGGTAATCAAAATCCCTTACTTGGAGACACCATTTAGAAAAATAGATGCTATTTTCAAAAGTTACCTATGTTTCAGTTCCCCTTCCAAATTCACTCTCCAACTTTTCCACCCTATTCTATTCCTGAGAAGTTCATACCTGTATGCCTTGTTCCCAGGATTCCTGACCCCCTTCTTTCAGGTGGAGGTCTCCCCAATAAGAAACAACATAAAAAATATAGAAAGTGAAAGGAAAGTCAAAATATTCACTCTTTGCCTTCCTCCCACACCCTCCTCTCCTCTCCGCCTACACACACACACACACACACACACACACAAACAAACAAACTACCACCACCACCAGCAGCAACGTAGAGCCTCAAGTTTGTAGCAGCTGGATTTTTCCATTGCTATCTGCAACTCTCTGGGGGAAGCACTTACTCTATGCAAGGAGTGATAATTCCCAGCTGTGGATGGTGCCAGGTGGTGCCCTGCTACTTGTTAATGTTCCTGGGCCCTTCCTTTAAGGCCTTCACTAAATTTTCTCATAATCCACTGAGTATATCTACTGCTTCTTGCTCAGACTTGACCATCGGAACCTCTATGATGATGCACTTTATGTAAAAGAGGAAGAACAAAATTAAACAATGTTGAGCTAGTTCTCCCATGAAATCCTAACTTCTTATTTGTAAGTGGAAATAGGTTTGTTTCTTGATTAGTCAGTGTATAGTAAGAACTCAAAAGTTCTGATTCCAAAAGAATGAGCCACAGAATAGGCATTCTGTGAACCACGTACAAGTAAAATGAGTTTGGTGAGCACCACTGTGAAGCAGCTGGGGACACAGGAAGAGCAGCAGCTGAGAGAAGGGGATTTCCAAAAGGGAATGAGGAAAGTGGAGAACCATCTATTCTGATTCCTGGAGGATACCAGAGAGAGGAATTCAACCACAACTCCACAGTTTTGCCGGGGCTCACTTTATATAGGCCTCATGTTCCCTAATGTTTTAACTCAATAGACAATGACTTCAAATAAGAAAAACGATTGGTCCTCTTTTTAAACTACTATTTAATTTTTCTTAAATCAAGAAATTAATGCCAGTTTTCTGTTTTATTCTATGTATTTCAGAAGTTAAAACACAAACAAAATTTATTTCTCCTACTAATAGTTTCCAAGATTAATATAGCCAAAATATGAAAATAGGGCAGTGTACAGGCATACATCAGTAACTGTGCTTCCTATCTGGTGATGTTATTGCCTTTCAACTTGCAACACATGCCACCTAGTGACATAATGTGGTCTTACTCCTTCGCAATACCAGAAAATACAGTGATTTCAACTCTGAAAAAAGACAACTTGAAACTCTTGGTTTCCTCTTTAAAAGAATTAGAATAAAGAAACTCCTTACATTATGCCATCACTTGGCACAAGTCTTCCACAGAATGGTACTGAATAAAGTACTCATCTCATTATAAGTTAAGCTAATTAAAATAAATATTAAAACATAAACATTTTGTTTTAAGAGTCTGTCTACCTCCTTTTTTCCCATAAGGTAGGAACAAAAGTCATCCAAGTAAATCAAAAGCAAACTCATTTGAAAATTAGCCATTAAGAATGTTCACAATTCTTATAATAGTTAAGAATGCTTACGGTTTCATACACTTTTTGTGTTAAACATTACAAAAATATTTTACATCTTATTATTTAATTCAGAGAGAGAGAAAAAACAAATGTTCCACTTTTTTCTCATGCAAAACATTCTTTCAAATTCAACAAATATTTATTTTGTGCAATGTGTTGTTCTAGGTATTGAATTAATTGGAGAAAGACAATCAAACAAAATCTCTACCTTCATTTTAGTTATTAATTATATTTTTCAATACTCAGAGAATTGCAGATTTGTACAGTTTAGAAAATCATGAAGATATTAGTTATTCTACCTAATTGTTTTATTTGTAATGTACAAAGAAGAAAACACAACTGCAACCCATAGAAACAGAAATGCACAAAAGCCCATGATTGAATATTCTCAATGCTTTGGATTATATTAAAGTTATATTTCAAATTAGACCTGATACTTATTATACAAAATTAAACAAAAGTATAGACCCCAAGCCTCTGCTTCTTTAATTCCCATGCCCTCCCTGTATTGGTCCCTCCATACTGAACTCTGGCCTGCCACCATTTTATATTCTTCTCAGTAAATCCATTTACTCCTCTCATCTGTTCCAAGCACTAGGGTCTTGTACTGTAAAGTAACCTACTCGATCAGGGCCCTGATGCCTTTTCTGCTTCTATCCAGTCTCTCTTTAGCTTCAGGGTCATATCCTGCTTTATTTCTGCCTTAGTGAGTTTTCTGCTGAGTCTAAAAAGAAGTCTTAGAAGTCTACCTGAATTTGAATAATATCTCCCTACTCATCAGTTGAAATAATTTGCAGGATTCATGCAGTGACACTTTATAGATCACTCATGAGTGTGACATCATCACCTTTGAACACTGTGCCTTTGGTGTCCTTTATCAGAATCCACCATTGCCTTTAGAGCCATACCACTGCTCCATCTTGCTTTTCAGTGTACTAAGGCTCACTAATTTACAAGGTTCATAAAATATCAGCATATATATAATAACAGAAGCTACAGTAGTGGACACAATAGCCCAGGGACACATGTGAACAATAGGAAGATGCTCAGTATCTCTTTAGAGGGCCTCACCCTCTCACATTCCAGGCTATGACTTAGAAAGAGATGACTCAAATCCCAACTCCAAAACCTAGTATGTGATCAGAACTGATAATTCCAAGTCCTGTCTTTCTTGACCATACTTATTGATTTAGGGAGGATCCCACAATCCACATAAAGTTATCAGAAAAAAAGACAATCACTTTGTCGCAGGTTGTTAGCTCTAGGCTAATGTAAACTTAAAACCATCAGTGGTCAAATTTGCAACAATATGGGACCCAAAATATAGAGGAATTCAGAACAAACTATGATGACATTAGAGCTCATAAATGAGTCCCACATCTAATCCTCTGTTATTGCTCTGAATTGAATTTTAATCACTAACACCTGGGCAGAGATCCTTGGTTAGTACCCATATTTTTTATTGTACATGAAAACTGAAAGCCAATGAAATAAAATATGTAAGTTGACTAAATATGTATAAAGTATATAGGTTGACCAAATATATATAAAGAGAAATATAAAGCTAAAGAAAGAATAATCCGCGTGAATCAAATGTATGAAATATGATATGTCAAGAGCTTTGTAATGTTTTGAACAACTTATAATAAAAAAAAGTTGCATGATATATCAACCAAATCAAATGTTAAAAAAAAAGTCCATGTGGTATAAAGATAAAGAAGAATCTATTGGGTATGGTAATTAGAAGAAAAGGGGTGACTTCTGAGAGAAAATGGTTATGTACAGGTTTTTTAAAACATTATGAAAGCAGAAAAATAGAATGGTGGTTATCAAAAGCTGGGGTGGTTAAGAGGGAGGGGAAAAAGAGGTGGTGTTGGTCAGAGAAAAAATAAGTTCAAGAAATCTGTTGTACAACATGTGACCACAGTTAATGGTGAAAATTATATCTTGAAAAGTGCAAAGAAAGTAGATGTTTGGTGTTCTCATCACAAAAGTTATAAATATGTGAGTTAATGCACTCATTAACTAGCTAGATGGAATCACTCCATAATAAAAACATCTTGTACTCAACAAATACACCTAATGTCAGCTTTTAAACAAAATATAAAAGAAAAAGCATATAGGGGCTGGGGCTATAGCTCAGTGGCAGAGCACTTGCCTAGCATGCATGAGGCACTGGGGTCGATCCTCAGCAGTACACAAAAATAAACAAAATAAAGTCATTCTGTCCATCTACAATTACAAAAAAAAAAAAATTTAAGAAAAAGAGTATAAAGAATAAATGGCAAACGAAGATGTAAAAATAGCAAGTGATTACTTCTCGAACAAATTGGGTGTAGTGGGTAGGGAAGCAGCTTAAGAGAAAGCAGAGGCAAGATTTGATATAAGGATATTGAGGGGGACACTAAGCTCCGAGTTGTGGAGTTGAGGAAAGAGTTGTGGACATTAAAGAGTTGTGGACATTAGATTATAGGAAAGAGGGCTAACTGAAAGATTAAGAGAGTTTAGGCTTGGGAGAAGGTCTGAAGCCCTCCTTCTACACTATAAAAGGAAAAAAGAAGTTTTAAATAAAATTAATACTATCTGGAGTTAAAAAAAATAGACCATGAGGAAGTTAATACCTAACACATTTTCAATGGATAAGTGAGAAAAGATTCTACTAAGAAGCATGTTGGATGGAATAAGGAGTCCATGTATCTGTAAAAGTTTGGAGCATTGATTAGGGCAATGGAATACAGAAGTTAGTCATAAGAGATAGCTAAAAGAATAGTATTATATCATATGACAGTTTTAATCTGAAATGTTCCTCAAAGGCTCATTAGTTGAAGGCTTTATCCTCAGTGCAAATATGTTCATAAATGGGGCTTTGGGGAAATGATTGGATCATAAAGGCTTAAACCTCATCAATGGATTAATTCCTTGATGCAGTGATAATTGAATGAACTATTGGGAGGTGGTGAAAGCTGTAAGAGGGTGGATCTAGTTGATGATCCTTGGGGATATGCCCTTGGGATCCATATCAGTCCCTAGTCCTCTCTCTGCTCTTCCTCTTCTTTTTTTTTCTCTCTCTCTCTCCACACCCTGCCTCCTTCATGACCACCATGCCTTTCTTCATGATGTTCTGCCTTGCCTTAAGCCCAAAGTAATGGAGTCAGCCGACCACAGACTGAAACCTCTGAATTGTGAGCCAAAATAAATCTTACCTCTTTTAAGTTGTTTTTCTCAGGTATTTGCCACAGTGATGAAAGGTTGACTAACACAGAAAAATGATGCCAAGAAATGAGGGTCATTGCTGTGACTATACCTGATCATGTGATTCAGAAATCTTTAGAACTGGTTTATCAGGAAATTTTGAAAAGGTTTGGGATTGAATGCAAAAGGAACCATAGAATATTGTAAAAAGAACTTAATAGAAAATTTCCAGTAGGAACTCAGAAGACCAGAATTATGATAAGAATGTAGTGAGGAAAGACCCGGTTCATGAGATTTCAGATGGAAATGAGAATTCTAGTGGGAATTGGACTAGAGAACATTCATGTTACAATCTGGCAAAGAATTTGTCTGTATTTTGTCCATTCCCTAAAACTTTGTGTGAGGCTGAGTTTAAAGATGATGGATTTGTTTAACTGGTGGAGGAAATTTCACAACAGCACAGCATTCAGGTGGTGGCATGAATATGGCTAGCTGCTTTTAGCCAGATTTACAGAGAGGATCAGAAGCAAGAAGAGCAGAAAGATTTGAAAAAATTGCCTTTTGGACAGAAAAGTGTATATAAAATGGAGGCAAAGGAATGTGTGATCAGTAAAGAGATTAGTGCCATTAAAAAGAAGCATTATGAGATGGGCAAAGCCTTTGGGGACCTGAGGCAGAAAACTGGGGTTTGGATCTGGAATGTCCCACGAAGGTTTATGAGTTAAAGGCTTGGTCCCTAATTCAGAATTATTCACAGGTGGGGCTTTTAAGAAGTGACTGGATCATGAGGACCCTGACCTCATTAGGTGATTGATTATTGATGGATTCATAATTTGAATGGACTATTGGGAGAAGATGAAAACTACAAGGAAGGAACTAGTCAGAGGGAATAGGCTCTTGGAGCCATGATCTTCATACATATATCTTGTCCGCAGCCTGCCCCTCTCTCTCTCTCTCTCTCTCTCTCTCTCTCTCTCTCTCTCTCTCTCTCTGTCTTTCTTTCCCTGTTTCCATGAGGTGAGAAACTTTGCTCTTCCATGTCCTTCTACTATGATGTTTAGACTTGCCTCAAGCCCAAAGCAATGGAGTTAGCAGACTATCAACTTAAATCTCTGAAACTGTGAGCCAAAATAAGGCCTTTCTCTTTTGAGTTGTTTTTCTCAAGCATTTTGTCACAGCAATGAAAAATTAAATTGCATGTCATTAAATTCCAAAGAAATATTCTAATGAACCAAAGTCCATTATTGCAAAACTTGATTTCTTGTTATAAGAATAAAAAGGGAGACCAGACTGTAGAGAGATAAAAATATTGGAAGAATCAATATGAAACTAATAATAGCACAAAATTTACCCGTATGTATTCATTAATTCAACAAGTTGTTATAAAGAGCATACTACATGCCAGGTGCTATTTTAGGCAACTGGAGATTCAGTGGCAAACCAACTATAAATATCTCTGCTCTCATAGAGTTTACATTTTAGTGCAAGAGACAAATAATAAACACACAAGCAAATAATATATGATGTAATATGAGGTACTGAGAGTTCCAGAGTTCTCTGATGAAAACTGCATCAGTGTTTAAAGGATAGAAAGTGACAGGGAATTTTTTCCAAGATGACAAATGAGCAGATAGCAAAGTAAGTAGAGAGCCATGTGAAGAACTTGAAAAATGAGTGGTCTAGGCAAAACTAATAGCATATGCAGACATCCAGAAACAGGAATGGGCTAAGCATGTTTGAGAAGCAACTAGAAAGTCATGTGGCTGGATCAGCTTGAAAGCGAGAAACAATAATAGGACATGAAGTTGAAAAAGCAGCCAGATCACACACAGGAAGTAGGAAGTACAAGTCTGGCTCTATATATGACCTGAGGGGTTCTGAACAGGAAAATGACATAAGAACAGCTTCTGAGTCAAAAAGGATCAAGCACACAACCAGAGAAATGAAAAGTTGTGCTCCATTTGTGTACAAGGTATCAAAATGAATTCTGCTATGGTTTATAACTAATGAAAACAAATAAAAAATTAAAATAATTTAACTCATTTAAAAAAATGGATCAAGCTGCTGTACATTTGTCAGGGGGCAGAAGGCATGTGGAAAATCTCTATAGCTTCTGCCCAGTTTTTCTATAAGTCTAAAACTGTTCTATACAAGTTATGTCTATTTAAAATGTATATTAATTATTAGTGAAATAATTAATATTCTTATTAAAGTATGGAACAAGGACAGCAGTTAAGAGGTGGTTATAGAAATGAAAACAGAGAGGAAGGTTTGATGTATGGGTGTGATTCCAGGGAAGAAGCAGCAAGAAAATGATGCATAACACTCTCCACAATGTTTAAAATCACAGGACTGGATGAGAAAATGTAAATGGAGAAGAGAAGAAGTCCAAGGACTGAGATTGGGATATACCATCATCTGACTAGAAGTCCTATAAGAAAAAAATTATCTAAGAGTAAAAAACAATTAAACAAAAAGGGGAAGAAAGAGCAAAAGAAAGTCAAAGCATTGTGAATCTTTCGTTTTACATTAGTAAATCTCCAAAGAAAACCAGCAGTGGGCTTTATAAGTATGTTTAATCATTTTACCATGGACAGAATACCATTAGGAAGTTGTCTATGAAACAGCATTAGACATTCAAACAAATTATACAAGAAGAAATTATGTATAATTGATTTAGGTCAATTATCATTACAATTGTCATTAATTTCAGTTCTTTGCAATTTCTTTGTTTTAAAAGTCCTCTTTCATATCTCCAACTACTTAATCATCCTAGTATTGACCAGTGTTTATTATACATCATAATCAATGATAAAAAAAAAAACTTAAATGCCACTGCCCTCCAAAATAATGCACTCTTCCAAAATCACCTCATAATATAAATAGATAAATAATCTGCTGTCAACTGGCATTTTTTCTTAGACAAAGCAAGATCACATATTTCCTTGCTTTCAACCTTAATAGGTAAAAACCTTGTTTTTAATACATTTGCCTGTGTATTAGTCAGCTCATGCTACTATCGCAAACACCACACACTAAGTGGATTAAACAACAGAAATTTCACACAGATCTGGAAACTAGGAAGTCTAAGACCAAAGTTCCAGAAGATTCCGTTTCTGGTGAAGGCTCTGTTACTGACTAGCAGCAAATAATTCCTGTGTCCTCACATGGCAGAGAAAGAGAGTGTTCTCTGGTATCACCTAATTCTGTTGGACCAGAGTTCCATCCTTATGACCAATTTATCCTTCCATATTCCAAATTCAGTCATATTAACTGACAGTTTCTTCCACATATGAATTCTGGGAAGACACAGTTCAGTCCCTAGTAGTCCCATTGATTGATGTATAAATTTTACAGATGAGTACACATGCACCCATACTTTGGGTATATGGCACAAAAGGACTACACTTCCTGGAGCTAAGGTTTTAAATTTGTTCATACAGATACCAACAGAATTTATTATGCAATCACAGGTGCATTAACCTAGGTCAGCAATTTGAAAGTAATAAATAATTTTAAATGCACTTGCTTGATGATTTTAAAAATGTAATTTGTGAACAGATGAATGGATGCAGAAAATACAACATAATGGAGTTTAATTCAGCTACAAAGAGTGAAATTATTTAATTTTTAGGAAAATGGGTGGAACTGGAGAACAGTACATTAAGAGAAATAAGCCAGACTCAGAAAGTCAAGGATCATATGTTTTCTCTCATATGTGGAGGCTAGAGAGAAAAAAGGGATGGAGGAAAGGGATGTCATCAAAATAGAAGAGAGACAAATGGAATACAAGAAGGGAGCAAAAGAAAGAAAGGATGGGAGAAAAACGGGAGGTAACAAGGAATGTTATGTACATATAAGAATATATCACAATTAATCCCACTATGTGTAACTATAATGCACCAATAAAAAATGTTTAAGTGTCTCTGATAAAATAAATAAATAAAGATTCTGATGACTACAAAAAACAATGAAGTTCAGGTTATCTGTGACAGGAGATAAGAATAGCATAGATAAGTGACATAATATAAAGCAAAAAAAAAACTTACTTTATTCAATTTTTTTATAATTTTCCCTATAGACTTCTCTCTCTTCTTGATAAACATGCATAATCTTTTAATAAAATTATAAAAAATAAATTATAAAGAATGCTTATTTCACATTCATATTTTAAGCTTTCTGTGGTATACCCATTAAACTTTCAAAAAACAACACAATGGGCACTGTATGAAAAAAGAAGAAATTTACCAGAATTGATTCTACAGTTGTTCAAAACAAGGATGAATCTTTTTTCCACTGTTACATTTTCTTGTCTAGACCTTGCTTGGTATATAGGTAGTGAGTGTTACCAATCTATCTACATACATACACATATGTACACACACACACACACACCTATTTAATAGGTGTGATTGTATGATTGTACAATTTTGTATGATTGTTTTGATGATATCTATTGATATTTACTATGTTAGAAGCTAAAACTGAGAAATTTATAAAATTTTTATTTTAAAATGAGGGGTTTTAAAATATTTTTTAGTTGTTGATAGAACTTTTTTTGTGTGTATGTGGTGCTGAGAATCAAACCCAGTGCCTCACACATACTAGGCAAGCACTCTACCACTGAGCCACAACCCTAGCCCCTTAAAATGAGTTTTTTTAAGTTCATTCAAAATAATAATAACACAAATTACATGTTATTATAAAAACTATATTTCCAAGACAAAAAAATACAGTTTTATTATTTTACATTTTTTAAAATCTTTATAGTAAATAGCTTTGTAAAAGAGAGCTTCACCTACATTCTGCATTCAATCTGTTGCAATATTGTTTTAGTTAAAATATATGAAGAAAATGCATCCTCACATAGACCTATAGTTTTGAAGAGCTTAATAGCTTCTTCAGACAATTGTAGATACTTTTATTTATTATTATAAGCAAAACTTGACAAGTGATGTTTTCCTAAAGATCAGTTGCAATATAGAATCTAAAACTACATTGTTGAATTTTTAACTCAAATACATTAAATTTCATTGTGTTATGGTTCAGATAGGATATGTCTCCCAAAATTGCATGTGCAAGACAATGCAAGAAGGTTCAGAGGTGAAATGATTAACTTCTGAGAGCTTTAACATAAGTGAATTGATTCACCTATACAGATTAACTGGGTGGTAACTGCAAGTAGGTAGAGTGTAGTTGGAGGAGATGAGTCAGTGGGGGTGTGACTTTGGGGTCTATATTTTGTCACTGATGAGCCAAACCCATTCTTTCTACTTCCTGATTTCCTTCTCTATCCCTTTCCACCATAATGTACTGGAGTTGGTCATCTATGGACTGAGACATCTGAAACTATAAGCACTAACGAACTTTGGATCCTCTAAAATTGTTCTTGCAGGACTTTTGGTCACAGTGACCCCAAAACTGACAAACAATTGGTTTGTTTTGAATTTTGAATGGATATATTTTACACCTGTATTATTTTATAACATCATACATTGGTCATTTGGAAAACATCAGAAAATTTGGAAAACTCATTAATTTGATGAGTTATACAGGTCTCTCAAATAATGAGAAATTTTATTCCACAAAAAAATCACAGTTATTAATATTACTGCTAATGTTATCAGAAATGTCTCTTAGTATAGGAAAATGTTTTACCTCATAGCGACAGATAAAAGTTTTCCAAATTTCTGGGCTGGAGATATAGATCAATTATAGAATGCCTGCCTCATATGTACAAGACCCTGGGTTCTATCCCTAGCACCTCAAAAAAAAACTGTTTTCCAAATTTTTAATTTTCACTTGAAAGCTCAAGTTTTTTCATTATTCACAAATACTGTGATATGTGAGTTGTTTTCCTTGAAATGACAGGCTCACTTTCTTTTTGAGAACAGATCTGCCAAATTCTAATCTGAATGACCATAGTTTTCCTCTTTAGAGTAAAAATAGTGCTTCCCTTAAAAAAAGAGGCAGGAGGTTTGGTCAATTCACCTCAAAACACGTTCATTTTCTTAAGAAAACCCATTTTGGTTTGAAGCAGAGTGTTTTATATATTTTGTTGCAATTTACATTAAAAAGATGTGTACTCAAGGGCTGAGATTTCATAAAATAAATCATCTTTACCACTTCATAATGAATGTCCATGAGAAATGCTGGTACTTCTGCAACTGTATGAGGACAAAGAATTGTAAGACCACTCACATCACTTAGCATCACTGCTTTGATCCAGGTAAAGATGTCTTGTAACTTCTGTAAAAATGTTGACATAATGACAGGTAAATAATATGTGAATATTGTTATGAAAGAAGTTTTGACCTCAGAGATACCTTTAAAATCATGGGGATTCCTAGGGGTCTGTGGACCACACTTTGAGAATGCTCTAGTCCTTCCTATAATATTACAGTCAGACTTTCCTAAACTATTTCTTTTCTCCTGATTCATTGTTCTCCATCACCTATAGCCAGACTTAAAGAGTGTATCAGGGGCTGGAGAGTATTGCTCAATGATAGAGTGCTTTCCTACCACGAGTAAGGCCCTTGGTTTGATTCCCAGCACTGAAAATAAATAAAAAATTAAATAAAGTAAAGGACATGTCATACCATGGCACCAATTTATCTTTCCAATCTAACTTGCCTCCCATATCCCTCCCTCTACAGTCCCCAAATACTACTCTATAAGCTGGTCTGGTCTGTTCCCCAAATTTCCATTTTCCCTTTGCTCTGATATTACATATATTATTTAATCATGTAAACATCCCATGATGATATAGTTTTGATCT
This sequence comes from Marmota flaviventris, assembly GCF_047511675.1. Taxonomy (NCBI): domain Eukaryota; kingdom Metazoa; phylum Chordata; class Mammalia; order Rodentia; family Sciuridae; genus Marmota; species Marmota flaviventris. Next base: position 68,543,532 of record NC_092504.1, on the reverse strand, counting down.
GTAATATCCCCTAAAGCCCACATGTTAAAACTCTTGATCTTCAGTTTGGCACTATTGAAAGGTAATGGAAACATTTATGATGTGGAGCCTAGTGGAAGAGTCCTATGGGGGTGCTGCCCTTGAAGGGGACATTAATATTTTTCTCTCTCCTTTTTGTTCCCAGCCATGAGGTGTACAGCCTTCCTGGGCCTGTGATTAACCCTGATGTGTTGCCTTGCCACAGACCCATAAGCAGCTGAGCCAACTAACTATGAACTGAAATCTCCAAAACTGAGCCAAAATAAATCTTTTCTCTGTTTAAATTAATTACCTCAGGCATTTTGTTATAATAATCAAAAGCTGACTAACACATACACCTTTTATCAGTGGCATAAAATCAAAACCAAAGCTCACTGTCCTCAATAATGACCTCTCCAATCACTCTTCTCCAGTGATTTGTCCATCCCTTAAATTCAACATTTATAGTTTAAATCATTCTTTGAGCACTTCCCACATGGTCTTTATTTTAAAATATCTTTTATATTGATTTTACAAAATAGTCCTCTTTTACGGGCTGGTGCTTTGTCTCATCAGTTCTTTAACAGCTGTGATATAAATCTTTACACCCCATACAATGGGAATACATAGGACTCAAAAAGAGTTGAACTGATGGTTGTGATTGTCTCAGTCATCTGATAAAAGCCAACCTTCACAGTTTGTAAGAAATAATTTGCTATCTCATCGCTGATAAATATTCTTTATGGAATGTCATATGGAAAGGAAAAAAAGGCCATAATTTTTTAGCCACAGTTGTTTATGCTCACTAGGACTATACTGTGTGAGACAGATATTTCTTAAGAACTATAACTTGACAATGAACAAACATTTGTTGATAAAATATTTGATGGTCATTCCTACAAATGATAAGCATAGAGTGATTGTCCTGTTGTATGTGCTCTTAGCTATCGATCTTCTAATTGGTTATCTAGTTAACTAGGTGTCTAAAGAGCATATGATTCCTGTGCTCCTAGGCATATTCCAACAGCTTCTGAGGGTTTTCAAAGAAAAACCTGAAAGGAAAGTGAGAAAGTGAGAGATGGGGGAGCGAGAAATGAAGGACAGAGACCAGGCGAAGATCCACACAAAGGTTAAAGGCCATCTCTCTCTGTAGAGAGAAGAGAGGCCCCTAGATGTTTGGGTATTCAGCTTTTGTGGGGTAGGGGTTTGGGAGTTGTAGTTGTGGCCTATGGGATAGTCTCGGGGTGCTTGTGTCAGAGCTAGGCAGGTGGGGAAGAGCATGGGATGGGCCTAGGTCGATGGCACCATGGGGCTTTCCAGAGTCAAGGGATTGTGTCCTTCTGGGATTGACTTAGGGTTATGGTACTGTGGGGTAGGTCACTAATGGGGGTGGGGGGAGTTCGGGTAAAAGGAAGTACATGAAAGCGAAACTTATAAGATGGCTACTCCACTGTTAAATCAATACCCTATAAAACCAAACAAAAAGAAGCTATAGCTATTGTAAGTGTTCAAAGTGTTTTGTCTTCCCCTCTACAAGCAACAGAATTACATCTTACTTTCAGAAATTATTATTGAGAGGCCTTGAATTTCATAACAATTTGAGGTTCTCATCAAGGCTATCAGAGTACACAATGAATTGTATATTTCAGTGATCAAAAAATGTTTTTAAAAGCCTTGCCCTTTTAGGTGAACAATTATTGGAGATAAACATTCTCCAGCCTGATTTTAGTTTCAAAAGCTAACAATAGAAAATCACCATGACAATAGTTTCTAATCCCCACCTCAAATCTGTACTGAAGAACCCAGTAAATGAACAGGATTAAGTGTGAAACAGAGCAAGGGGTGTCATGGAGGTGCAGGGGGGGTGGGTATTGAGAGACATTGGAATTGACACTTAAAATTTCTGAATATAATTTACTTTTCTTGATAAAGCATATTCACATACACAAACCTCTTTTTTGTGGCTACTCTGACACAGGCAGGGGCTGGAGGTGTTAGCACCACTTTGTGCTCTCAGTTTCATATGTGAGGGCATCTGGCCTGGAATTGAGTCAGGACTATCTCTTAATGTCAGAAGCAATAGTAGATAATAAATTTTCATTTAGATATATTCAGACACCTGTTTTTAATAGTCCACCAAAAAAAGGTTAATACCAAATAAATATTGAGGAAATAATATTATTTTAACAGTAACCACCTGTTACTTGTTAAAAATGCAGATTCTTAGGCACTACTTCAAATCTAAAGAATCTTAATTTCATGAAGCAGGGATTGAAATCCATTTGTCAAGTTCTATAGGTATTTTACACATTTTTCACAACAGGTCATAAAGCTTAACAACAACTGAAGTGCCCATCTGGAGCTCTGAAGAGTAACCTTCATTCCACAGAAATCCTCTCCATCTTGACCAAATGGCCTGATATAACTCCAAATGCAACTCCCAATTCATTAAAAGTCTAGGGATCTAAAATCAATCATTGGTTAGAGTATCTCCTTGGGCAAATGTTACTGTACTTATATGGGGTCAGTTGGGAAAGTGTTGAATAGTAGACCATTCTAGACTTCAACATGAGTTTTTAAATTCAGCAATTTCCCATTGGGTTATCTGCTACATCTCCCATGCCTCAGAGGATGGGTCAATGGGAAATACTTGAAAAACATTCATTTATTCACTTTTGGTAATACCCAGAAAATAAGTCTTCAACATCATTAAATGCATATTTCAGCAATCAACTTCCTTTGAGAAAATTTTCATTCTCCTTTTAGGAAATTCCACTACCTCCATTTGGAGACAGAATAGAATCTATTAAAATAGCACTTTTCATTATAAAACAATAAATAGTAAAATGTACAGGAAAGCCATAACTTCAGGAGCATCTAACCCTAGCAAGGATTAATAATGGCTTGTAACTACTATTTTAAGATCATCAACATAACAAGATTTTTTCTTATTTTACCATTATAATGTACATAAAAATTGATAAATCTAATGTGTTGCCTTAGGTAAACATTCTCATAAGATCATGTTTTACTCTAACACTTGATAGCTGTCAAAAAGGTCCAATTATAAGAAATCTCAAAGATGAATAACAGAACAAATATGTTGCATATAAATTATTCAAGTCTTGTCTCATAGTTTCTCTTGTATGTCACAACAAAATAATGCTAAATTAGATACCTAGGGTTTGTCACTAAACTCCTTTCCTAGATCCAGTAATTGTCTGTTGACACTAATGTTATCACTTAGTTGAAAAACATTTTGTTTTCCTGTGGAGATAATATTAAAATGTCATCAGTTAAAGCAATAAAATTAAAGCAATTCATAAACTTATGAGACCATTTTATTACTTGGCATTTTAAAAGTTTTCAGTAAGTTCCTCTAAAAGACTATAGAGATTTAATAATGGCAACATGTTTTCTGCAATGTCTAAACATCACAAGTAAAGTACTCTAAAGATCACATAAGAAAGTAAAAAGAATTGTTCACAGGAGCTGTCCCTACGCTATTAAATGTAAGCCTGGGTGATTATAACCTGTATTAGTTTTCCTTTGCTGGGACAAAATACCTGAGATAAATCAACTTAAAAGGGGAAAGATTTATTTGGGCTCACGGATTAAGAGAGTTCAGTCCATGGTTGCTTGTCCTGTGGGGGCCTGTAGGAATGCAGTTTATGCTGGCAGAAAGTTAAGTGTGTGGTAGACCAAAGCTGCTCACCTCACAGCAGCTAGGAAGTGAAGAGTAGAAGAGAGGAAACAGGATTCTAATAGCCCCTTTAAGAACACGCCCCCTGTGGCCTCACTTCCTTTCTCTAGGCCCCACCTCCTAAAGGTTCTGACACTTCCCAATAGCTCTACAGGCTGATATCAAGCCTTTAGCACATAACACACCAAGCTGTTAGGAGACTTTTACCATCTAAATCATAACACGACCTCTATAAATTGGTACATAGTTGTCTTGGGTAGCTTGTTGTTTCCTTCTTAAAATCTTCTATACAGGAGTCCTCTAGGGACTGGTCACTGAACATAACTACTGTTTACATTCTCAAATGCTCTCATTCACCCAACATTCATATGACCTAACTTACAGCAATTCAAGCAGTTGCCAAGGTGGCCATCAGATCTATGTACATTAGCAATCAATGATAAGCATCACTAACATCTCAAGTAGGAAGAAAATATCAGCTGCTTTTAAAACCATGTAAAGTACAGCAACCCATTAAAACCCACATAAATGTGTTGACAACAGAGAAAGATTTGTTTTAGTGACTTTATCAGTCATCATTAAATAAGAGCACAAACTTAGCCCTTAGGTATAATGATAAATAATTAACAGTTCTCAAAGAATTTAGCACTAATTTGAAAACAATTGTTATATAATATGCTGATTACTATAGAAGTGACCAATGAATCTTAACCACATTTTTGTGATTTAATAAAATAAATATTAATAGCATGATTCCAATTCTACCATATGGTATATCATAACAAACAAGGAAAAAGAATAACCTCTAAACTAGATCTGGAATTGAGCATTTATCATGTTTAAAGAGTTTGTCAAACTTTTAGGAACTTGTATTTTCATCCAGAAATTTCTGTCTCAACAGATTACTGAAATACATGAAGGTATTAAGAATTATATATAACCCACATTACTCTAGTTAAGGATTGTGTAAGGCATTGTTATTGTTACTTTTGTATATATCTTTAAATCACCTGTATAGATCTTTTGAAATTACTTTTGCATATTTTATTTATTCTTTAAAGAGCCTCATATGAGCTGGACAGGAAAGATGTTATTATTTCTTTTTCTAGGGAAAAGCCTAACAGGAAAAAATTTTTGCAAAATCTTTGTGTGAGTAAACTCAGTCTGCATCAGGATGATAGATTCATTTCAGCCTAAAGATCTAAATATTCTAACTTCCAGATTTTTCTACTCATATTTCTACAACCAAAGAAGTTTGTAAGAATCATATAGTTATATGGATATGTAAAGTATCAGTCATATTTATAAAACAGGAAAAACAGTCAAGTAGGGAGATTATTACTTATCAAAACAATTCCTAGAAGATTCCTGTAAAGAACATTTTAAGAGGGAAACAAGAAGTTAACCTAAGACACTATGTACCAAGGAGATTGCTAGGCACTATTACTAACACCCCTGGCATATCCCCACATGGTCTAGGTTGTATCCCACAAGGGTACACCAGACCCTCTAGGTCCAGACACATAAATGCCATGACACAACTCTGGGGTCCTCTCCTGATTCCTTCTGCCCGTTGTACTATTTGCTCAATTCATTTCCCCAAACCCAATTTAGATATCATCTCCTGAGTAAATGTTTTTTTGACTCCTGCATACAATAACTTTCACTGTATGTTATTCATACATATGTAAGAACATTAACTACTTTTATTGTAATTGATTTATTTCCTCTACACTTTGAGCTTTCTGAAGACAAGGAGCCCTCTGATTCATTCTCATAACTCTATTACCTAGCACAGTTCCTGGGACAAGAGAGATGTTCAGTGCATATTTGTTGAATGAAGTATTAATAGGCAAAGTAGAGGACTTTGAAATCATAAGAATGTTTAAATGCAAATATACTTCTAAAATATTTCTATACAGTTTTTAAAAATGATATATTTTAATTATTCTTTAAAACATTATTTTTGCAATCTTGTTTTCAACCTATTTGTTCTGCCATTGATTAAAGAACTATTTAGAAACTTTTCACACAACCTAAATTATGATGAATTGCCCATTAGTACCATCCAAACTAATGAAGTATGTGTGTTTCTAAAGGGAAAAGAGATACAAAGAATTGTCCCAAAATACATTAAGTAGCTGTTTGCTTTTAATAATCAGAAAATCAGATTTAACTACAGTATTTAATGTTTTCCATCTTGTTACCAAGGATATGCATTTGCATAATCTTGCTCAAACAAAAAAATCTATGCCATAAAATTAAAATTTTATAAAGAATTTTAAAAGGTAGATTCTTTTTTAAAGTTCCAAACATCAGTGAGTATCTTTTACAAAGTATCAACAAAACATACCAAAAAAAAAAAAAAAACTTCTATTAGAAGAAAAAAAGAAATAGGCCTCATTGACTTGTTTCTACTTTTTCATCTGTGCTGCCTTAGGGCTATATACATTTTCACATTTCAAAACTTACAAAGCAATGACAAGGTAACAAGATTTTCTCAAAAAGTGTCTCTTCTCTACTGAAATCAAAAGGCATGTGACTTCCTATACTTCCATGATTTTTTCCAACTAAGATTATGATTCTAATAACTTCAAAAATATCAACAACATTAACGATACAAGAGTTATTCTTTATGGAACTTTGTTTCATTTATCGGGTTCTCTCTTCCCCCATGATCAGCGAACGATCTGATCACCCCTAAAGCAATTACAGCTAATGGACCAGCTGTCATATACCAGCAGAGGGCCTGAGGAGGACTGGCAGCCTTCATCTGGTCCTCGTCACTTTTAGGACAGTTTGACAGAACATGAAGAAAAGAACTATCAGAACAACAACCAAAGCCCACAGGTAAATATGCAAACTAGCCAAGAAAATACTTACCAGTTCTGGGGCATGTGTGGTTGAAAGCTGTCGCTACCAACCCTGGCAGAAGGGCTTCTTTGAGGGCAGAGTGAAGGGTCAACATTTTTGGCCTTAACTAACAAAACACAAAGAGAAGAAGACAAAAGCAGCCCCTTGGGTTAATTATAATAGAAAGACCATCCAGTCTCCAGCTACTGGGGCTGTGGACCCACCTGCTGATTCCTCTTCCTTCTCCCTCATGGACTGGGAAAGCAGCAAATCAGAAGCAGGTATAGATGCCCCTCACCTCACTGCTAATTTGTTGTAGGTTGGCAAGAAAAAAGCAAGAGAAGATTAGTGCCATCCTCTTCTTGCCTTGCCAGGGTTAATACTGATAATTATTTGGTCACTGGCTAGTCCAGCCTCAATAATTGCTACCTCCGCCTTCTCTCTCACATTTGCATTTGAATTACCTTCCTCCTGACACTGAAATGGCTCAGAGCTTTGTTTTGCTTGACCTTGTGTTGATAACATTCACTTCTTCATAATCAGTCAGTATCTACCATCTGTGCCTTCCTTGAAGGGTGCCTGGGAAATGTTCACCTATCTCAACAGATGTTTAAAAATGATCAGGTTTTTTTCTTCTATAAGCATGAATGCATATCATCTAAACTTGTAAAATACATGCTTATGTATATGTGTGTATACATATATGCTTGTAATCTGACTGTAGATGCCTTTTCTTGAATAAATTGCAAGCTGTTTCGTTAGTGATCATTTGGCTTTAAATGTTTTTATAAGCAGCATGTTCTTGTTTTAATGAACAACGAGAATTCTAGTTCCATCTGTAAAGGAAGTTCTTAAATTATAACATATTTATGTGGTGAGTCTTGATAGCTAAAAATGTCAAATTTTAGGCTTCGCTAACAAATATGATTTGCCAAGTTCTCTCATAGTATTTGAGACACTAAATTAGACGCTTCCTAGAGTCAGAAAAATGACAGTACTTTCCCTTATTGGGTTTATGTTCTAACAGATGCCACCATCTGCTATTTATTCTCCTTATTTTGAATACAGTATCACACAGACACAACAAGTTTCAATGAATCTTAAAAATTCCATGGTTAACATATTCCACAGAGAGAACTTGGAAAGTTTTAGAGGAAGCGAATTGTTCGCTTTTTAATTCATTTTATTGCAAGGCACTCACACAGAGGATTTAGAGAATAGACTCTGAAGACAAGTGAATACAAACCTTACCTAGCTCTCACTCAATGGATGTGGAATTTAACTCTCAATTACTCTGATTACAAAGTGGAAAAAAATTCATACCTACTTCTCAGAGTTATGGTTAAGGACTGAGTGAGCAAATGTATATGAAGATCCAGATCCACAGTTAATACTCTGCCAGTAATCATTAGATCTGCGAGTTGGGATGCCAATCAAAAAACACATGCTACCAATCCAATGTTCAAGTCTACATAGCCACCATTTCTACATATTCTTATACATCTCAATTATAATCACAAGCTTAATTCCAGTGTGAATACAGCCACTTTTGCTGAGTGCCCACTATGTGCCTTCGCCTGCTCTGATACTACTTGTTACCTACTCAATATCCATTTGCCTCTTCTTTCTTATCAACATAATCATTTTTCACTGTCAGACTAGCAATATGCCTAGCTGAAAGAAAGGAAACACATTTCCCAAACTCCTATTTAAATAGAGGATTCATGTGACACAGTTCTGGGCAATGGGATACAAGCTTTTGATTGAGACTTTTGAGAAATCTGGCAAATTCTACTGTCACGTGGAGTTTGTTTTTGCTGCTCCTTCCTATTTACAGAGCAGGTGCAATAGCTGAAGCCACACTGACTGCCAGGTGACAATAGTAAAAGGCATCTCCAAATGTGGCTGAAATGAAAGGTGGAAAGGACCCGCTAGACTTGCTGTGAGCCCTGGACCACTCTCTTCTAACTGGCTTCTTGTTAGTAAGTGAAAGATGAATCATTTTTCTTATTTAAACCACTCTTATTTGGGTTTGCATATATTCAGCCAAATTCAAATACTAATTAATGTAAGTAGCTATCATTGTTCCTATTAGCAAATAAGATTAAGGAACATTGTCTAATATAATTTGGAGATGACAGAACTAAATTTGGAAGCTATGCAGTCTGGGCCCAGAGCAGCACATGTTTAATTACATATACTATATGCTTCTTAAAAGAATATCAATAGGATTAGGTATAGGAACCAAAAGCTGATTTTCCCCCTCCTGTCTATACAGTCTGATTCTTTGATTCCAGCGTACAACCAAGACCATTCCATTTATTAAGGTGCTGAGCACACCGTGCCAGATTTTGGAGACACCACACACGGACAAATCAGACAAGATTTCTGCCTTCAGAGAAATGACACCCATGTAGATATGCAGAAGCATAGATATAGACAATGGTACCATGACCACAGCATGTTATGTGGGTGATACAACATACGAGGGGAAAACGAAGGAGGGATGTCAACTGGCCAGTTTTCTGTCCCTCCCCGAAAATATTCAGTTACTCATTGTCCAGATGTGAGGAAATTTTCAGAAAATTGAACTACTATACTTGAATGAGCTAATAAATGATTTTCACTCCAAGGGAAAGAGGACCAGCTGGACAACTCACCCTTGTATCATCCTGACTTGACATGGGATTCCCCAGGCTCTCTCCATGTTCACTATTCACCTACTCTTTTCCTACTTACACTTGTTCTTACTTTCCATGTGCAGAAAATGAGAAATATTTCCCAATTCCCCCACACATGGTGTTCAAAGGGCTGTTACTCAGCTATAGGTTGGTGCAACCTGTGTCTGAACACAAGCTCTGATCCCACCAGCACTCACAAGCCATTCCTTCAAGTCTATTTTGTAATGAGGCCATTATACCACTTGCCTTAGGTCACTTCTGTCATTCCTGGATGGAATGGCAATTGCAATGAGACAATGAGGGGCTTTCTTTTATATCTTCTGAATCAAATCAGAGGAAAATCATGTCTTTCTCTGGACCACAAAATCCAAGCTTCTCTTACAACACCACCTGAGGCTTCATCTTTAATTCACAAACCTAACACATAAAGACTCCTTTTGTTAACTACCACATTAGGAAATCAAGTAAAATAATAGTCTAGATTCACTTGCTCTCATCTCCGATGTCCTTTTCTCTTAATAGAGCAATATATCTCAAAAGATTTTTTAAAAGAAAGACAGAATGAGACTGTTAAAAAAAAAAAAACTCGACTGTGTTAGATCTTATTTTACCTAGCTAATCCTAGCTAATTATCCACTCACCATTTGCCCTCTAAGTATGAAACAGAAACAGCATGCTGCTGATGGGAACCCCAAGCCCTTTGGTGGATTCCACCAGCAGCAAGAGCCAATGTGAAATCACTTCACAAACCTAAAAGCAGAAACAGTATTCATGTAATAGACACAGCACAAATAACAGAGAAAGAAGCAAATATATAACTTCATCATACTTATCTTTAGTGGCTTAACAGCATGGCATGAATAGTTGTGTCTTTTTTTCCCAAGAATAATGGTGGCTTTTGTCTTCCAGCTATTTGCATTAATAGCTTCTCTACCTATCTCACTTGGTAACACATTATCCCTGGTTACTCCATTTGTCACCATAATTATGTAACTTGGAGGGCAATAATATGGTACAACAAAGACTTTGAGTTCTTATCCTAACTAAGCCAATAACTTCTGGTATGACCTTGTAAGAGTTAGCTACGCGCCACAAACTCATCTTTAGAATGGCAGCAGCAATAACCGACCTCATAGGCTCATAGGGAAACAAGTAGATTTTTCAAATGATGATAAAACACTTTTAATATACAAAGAGCTTCGAAGCTGTTTTCATTCTCTGCATTTCCCATTACAGGGTGAGCCAGTCTCTGATTATTCATTACGAGAGCCGCAGTCCCTTCCCAGGAAGTGCAGCCACAGGCATGAGAGTGTCGAGGTGAAATATGCATTGAAATATCACACTCAAGACTTGATCAAAAGATGCTTTTGGATCTTTTTATCACAAAAAGTGCCTGAGTTCTTTGTATCTTCACAGATAACTGAACATGGAGAAGCTCGATAGAAGGGAGTCAAGGATGAGAGCATTGACTTCCATCATTTATCCTTGCCAGGTTGGAGGAGACTCAGTAATAAGCATGAAATTGAGGCTGCCATTGTCTAGTCTAGCCACCTTTGCTCAGTGTCTGACAGTGGTAAGGTTTAGTATGTTGTGCAGAAAATCAGACTCAGATAGCAAAACTGTGCCCATCACAAGACCCCAGGGTACTAACTTTTTCCTTCTCGTTTAACATTTCTGATCCATTCCTGAGTTTCTGAAGAAATTTACACTGTCTAGATCTTATTCTGCTTCAGGGTGCTGTACCCCTGTACCATTCCCATCCCCAAGTGGAGAAATTTCCACTTATAAAAAGCTTTATTTGTGGCAAAGATTTACATTTATAAGGGGCAGTAAAAGTAGAAGCCTTTAAATTTAACCCTGTTGAAACCCTCTCCTAGATTCCTTGGAAAGCTGGGAATGGAACCACCATTTGACCCAGCTATTCCCCTTCTTGGACTATTCCCTAAAGACCTTAAAAGAGCATACTATAGGGATACTGCTACAATGATGTTCATAGCAGCACAATTCACAATAGCTAAACTTTGGAACCAACTTAGATGCCCTTCAATAGATGAATGGATAAAAAAAATGTGGCATTTATACACAATGGAGTATTACTCAGCACTAAAAAATGACAAAATCATGGCATTTGCAGGGAAATGGATGGCACTAGAGCAGATTATGCTAAGTGAAGCTAGCCAATCCCTAAAAAACAAATGCCAAATGTCATCTTTGATATAAAGAGAGCAACTAAGAACCAAACAGGGAGGAAGAGCATGAGAAGAAGATCACCATTAAACAGGGACAAGAGGGGGGAGGGAAAGAGAGAGAGAAGGGAAATTGCATGGTAAAGGAAGGAGACCCTCATTGTTATACAAAATTACATATAAGATGAAGTGAGGGGAAAGGGGAAAAAAACAAGAGAGAGAAATGAATTACAGTAGATGGGGTAGAGAGAGAAGATGGGAGGGGAGGGAAGGGGAGGGGAGGGGGGATAGTAGAGGATGGGAAAGGCAGCAGAATACAACATACACTAGTATGGCAGTATGTAAAAAAGTGAATGTGTAACTGATGTGAATCTGCAATATGTATACGGGGTAAAAATGGGAGTTCATAATCCGCTTGAATCAAATGTATGAAATATGATATGTCAAGAGCTTTGTAATGTTTTGAACAACTAATAATAAAAAAATTTTAAAAAAAAGAAGTCATACCCCACTTGAATCAAATGTATGATATGTCAAGATCATTGTAATGTTTTGAGCAACTAATAAAAAAAAAGTAAATAAAAAAAAAAGGAAACCCTCTCCTAAATTGTTCTGTGGATTCTACATTGACTTTTCCTGCTTATCCTGGTCCTGACAACATAGCTCCACTCCCTTGTCTCTTGACCCATAATCCTTTCAGATGCTCAAATAAGACCTGTGGATGGGATGAAAAAATTAGGACCATGAACATCTGCCTAGCCTGGGTCTCCATGCTTCCACGTTCTTCTCTCCTCCTTTGGTGCTTTTCTCCATGAAGACATCAGGAAATCTTTGAAAATATGAATCAGATAATTCATTCCTTTCTGAAGCCCTGCACTGGCTCTCCGTAATTGTTAGAATAAAATCCACGTCCACTGAAGGACTCATAAAGACCTATGTGATCTGGCCACTAGCTTCATCTCCAAACTTATTTTGATAGCCCCCTCTACTCCTGTCACACTATCAGTCAGACTGTTCTTCATATTTCCCAAGCACATTCCTGCCACAAGATCTTGGCATTTGCTCTAACCTCAACTGAGAAACTGTCCATAATAGTTACATGGCTCATTCTCTGCCTTCATTCAGTTCTGTAGTTAAATCTCACCTTAATACAGAGGTTTTCCCAGATCACACTATCATCCCAGCCCTCTGAATCTCTGCTATTACCTTATTCTGGTTTCTCTCCAAAACATCCATCACCTCCTGGTATTATAGTATTTTGTAAGCTTATTAAGATGTAACCATGAGGGCAGGAAGTTGATGTGTTTTGTTCATAACTTTGTGCATTTCCAGCATGTAGATCAATGCATGACCCAAAGTAGACAATTTATATGTGTTGAATAAAAGAGGGTGAAAGGGAGAAATGAAGGGAGAAAAAGCAGAAATATCGGTAGGAAGGAAGGAAGGAAGGAAGGAAGGAAGGAAGGAAGGAAGGAAGGGAGGGAGGGAGGGAGGGAGGGAAGCAGGGAGGGAGGGAAGTAGGGAGAAAGGAGACAGTGTTGCAATAGGACAAGATCTGTTAAGTACTAGCAGGAAGTTCATGTGAGTTCTTATAGGGAAATGGAACATATTCTGACCACCAACCTTTCCAGACCTCCTACAACACTGAAATCATAAACTCCCACAGTCTTTCAGTTGGAAGAGATTCACCAGGAAATTGTGTTTTATTATCTGCTCAATTCAGTAGTTCTTACCACATCATTAACAAAAGGAAGTACAAAACAGTATTGGAAATAAACTTGAGAGCTCCTACTTCTTTTGTAATTTTTGTTTCTATCATTCCCAGTCAGGATGTCATTACAATACAGAACACATGTAAGAACATTTGCTGATTAAAAGATTGGGAGAAAATGTTTTCAATCTGGGAGAATTTTAATCTGCTTTAACCCCTCTCTCCTGCACCAATAAAGACACGATTCTCCTCTGTTTCCTCATACTCAGAAGATAAAACTCTTTGGAGTACCTTATATGGCTGTACCTTGCCCTAGATGCTTATAGATATTATTTTGTTTAATCCCCATTATTTACTATATATGTGACTATTTTCAAACAATATCTGCTCCTCAGGTTACTTAACAATATAATAGAAATATTTAAGGCATCAACTCATGAGAATATATATTAATGTAATACAATAGTTCACACTCATTATGATGCAAATTAATGTAATGCAATAATAAATTGGAAAGGAGAGTGTAGTGGTTAAGGGTAAAAGCATTAGAGTTAAATTGTGGCAAATTATTTAATCTTCTCATTGTAATCACATGCATAGGAAGATATATAAAGACCTACTTCATAGTAAGTGAAAATATCAAAAAAAAAAAAAACAAGAATCAAGGAGTGGAAAAATGCTCAACACTACATCAACCCAAGGTGACAAGTTCAGATAAAAGAGGCTTAGGTGATTGAAAAGGGGGAGGGGGTTGCCAATGAGATATAAGAAAAGCCAAAAAAGCATGGTGCAATGGCAGCCTAGTGAAGACATTGAATCAAAGAAACCCATGTGACCAACTGTGTCAAAAGTACAGATAGATAAAACAAGATGAGGACCATGGGTTGCACACTAAATTCAATAGGTTGCAATATTTCCTCCAACAATACTCAGCTGGATAGTTGTAGGCTCAGAAAAGGAAAGATTTAACCCTGGTGTAGTTTCCAAGAAGCAGTATAAATAAGGGGAAAATGAAGCACAGATGTCAAGAGAAAATGTGAGTAGAGATTATCACAACTGGTCACGAAATTAAGCTGGGCAAGAAGGGTAATGGGGATGTCAAAAGGAGAGGACAGGATTGGGGTTAGGGCTCAGCCTAGGTGCTCGCGTAGGTCGTGTGAGGCCCTGGGTTCAATCCGCAGCACCACATAAAAATAAATAAATAAAATAAAGGTAATGTGTCCAATTACAACTAAAAAATAAATATTTAAAAAAAAAGAAAAAGGAGAGGGACAGTTTCAAGCTGATGGATCCTCTGGCAGGGCATTGTCAAAGGATGGCTGGATGTAAGTTGGAGAGAGGTTCTTGTTACAGACGAAGATATAAGAAATTGAGAATACGGAGGGTTTTCATTTATTGATAATCAAAAAGTCTAGGATACAAAATCTTGTAAGGAGAGGCTGCACTAGGATAGAGACAAGTTCAAGGAACAGCTCAGGCTGTTGGAAGGATTCCCTTTATGCATATTAAAATCAGTAAGAATCATGAGCACATTAGAGCAAGTTGAAGCTAAGAATTAAACCAGATACAAATAAGAGAAAGAGATTGTGGTATCAGATAATAGCAACAATGAGGGATAAAATCTGATTGCATAAGATGCAATGTTGAGAGATTGTAAGGACAGAAAAGAGACAATAGCTTAGAAGCAGCATAAAAGTGCAAGGAGAAGTCACCCACCTCCAGGCCCGTTGGTGACTAGTGAGAGAATCATGGAAGAAAAACAACCATCACTTGAAACAGCAGTCAGGGAAGCAGGAAGCAGGAAGCTCAGGGAGCCACATTTCTTTCAGAGTAACAATGTGAAGGGAATATTTGAAGAACAGGTTTAGGGTACAGGAGATTTTATGTCTAATATAATTGGAATTCCAGAAGGAGCCATGGAAGAATTGTAGGCATTGGAGAAGGAGGGGGAAAGAAAAAATATTGGGAGTATATGATATTCAGAGGGGATTATAAGGTAGGAGAATAGGGGAGACCTGGATATCTGGAGATTCATTTGGTAAATGGCACAAAGAATAGTCCCAGTAGACAGGATGCAGATTCTGAGAGACTGAGTACTGGCAGAAAATATGGATTTCCAGGGTTTTCTGACAATGAGAATAGAAAACTATGGATTAAATTGTTTTTGTCTAATGTACTATAGTTCCATCTTAGCCTCTGTGAGGGAAGGAGCAGTTTTATTTTAGGTACATGTGACCCATATTTTTTTAGATATTTTTTTAGTTGCCAATGGATCTTTCATTTTATTTATTTATTTATATGTGGTACTGAGGATCAAACCCAGGGCCTCACATAAGCCAGGCAAGCACTCTACCACTGAGGCACAACTCTAGCCTCCATGTGACACATATTAATTCTTATTAATGAATTTAAGAATTCCTGAAGTAGCCAGGGACCACACCAAGCTGTGTGTGTTCTCCCAACTCTCACCCCATCACAACTTCATTGTCTATCCAAAGTAATGACTCTGAGAAGGAGAATTTTGAGTCAGGAATGGGGGTGCATGCCTGTAATCCCAGTGACTGAGGAGGCTGATGGGAGGGATCTCAAGTTTGAAGCCAGCCTGAGCAACTTAGCAAGATTCTGTCTCAAAATGAAAAATAAAAAAGGTTGAGGATATAGCTCAGTGGCAGAACATCCTGGGTTCAATCTCCAGTACCACACCCACCACATACACATACACACACACAAATATACTATATTAATTTTGAATTATACTATATAAATATGAGTTTTGACAGTTACAATAGTTAATGTCATGGAAATTAGCAAAAATAAAAGTTTAAGCCTGAAGGAGCTTCCTTGTGTTTCTTTTAATCCATTATGATTGGTCAGTTAAGTTCTAGTATGAGGAACCCTGTCTTTCTTTCCATATAAAGTTTATAGTATCTCTTGCACTTTTCTCTATATACATAGATTCCACTTTTTCCTAATATCTCCTAAAACAATCATAAGAATGTTATGCTGAAATTTAACTGGCCCATTAGAATATGCATATGTTATTGTTTATGGAAGAAATACTATCAAAAATTTCCAGTACAAATAAAATTATTTTATACCATGTGTATAGTAACAATAATCTTCAAGAGGACAAGAAATTCATGAATCCTTTAGAGGTCAACCTAAGATCTTCAAAAATAAAATTCACCTACTTATGAATAAAAAAACCTTCTAAATAAATCAGTTATTTACCTAGTTTTATTCAAGACCAATGAGATACTAAAAAATATTTCCTGTGATACTTCATTTGTGCTATCCTCTCTATATTTCCTGACACTCCACTGAATAACTTCTCAATGCCAAATTACTAATAGAGACACTTCTGTTTTGAATGTTTGTTCCCTCCAAAACTCATGCTGAAATTTAATTGCCATCATGACAGTATTGAGAGGTAAGATATTTAAGACATATTTAGGTTAGAAGAGCTTTGCCCTCATAAAGAGATCAATGCCATTATTCCAAGAGTGATTCATTGTCATGGGAGTGGGTTTGTCCCCTCTCTGCCCTTCTACCATGTAATGCCTTCCGCCATGTTGACATAGGGAGAAGGCCCTCACCATATGCCAGCACCCTGATGTTGGAGCTCCTAGCTTTCAAAACTGTGATCCAATAGATTTTTGTTCATTAAAAATTATTCATTTTTCAGAATTCTGTTGTAGCAACACAAAACAGGGTAAGATAACCACTGATAAAACAGCTAAAAATACAACTTCTCTTCCAAAACAGTTTCTTGGTGCTATAATCTAAATGTTTATGACCCACCCAGTCTTCAAATGCTGACACCTAATCCCCAGTATGATAGAATTGAGTGGTGCTGCCTTAGGAAGTAATTAGGTCATGAAAACTCTATTCTTACAGTGCACTTATAAAAGAGGCTTGAAGGACCCTGTTTGCCTCTTCCAACAGGGGAGGATACACAGAAGCTACTATTATGAAGCAGGGAGTAAGACCTCAGCAGGGAGTAAGCCTGCTGATGTCTTGATTTTGGAATTATTGGCCTCAAGAACTATGGGAAATAAGTTCCTGTTGTTTACAAATTACCTGTCTAGGGGCTGGAGTTGTAGCTCAGTGGTAGAGTGCTTGCCTTGCACTGGGTGAGGCACTGGGTTTGCTCTTTGGCACCACATATAAATAAATAAAGGTATTATGTCCATCTACAATTTAAAAAAAAAAGAAACTTTTTTTAAAAAATTACTGAATTTAAAGTATTTCATTATGCCAACCTGGGTGGACTAAGATACCTAGGTAAACTTACCCTTATCCAAACTTCAACTATCATTTACATTCTGATTCTCTTATGTTCTTATTCTGATTGGCTTGTTTTCTCATACACAGGTCACAAAGGGAGATTAAGTAGAATTATTATATTTTCTCCTAATATATGCATTCATCCACCAAGAAGAAAATGACATGGGAGACTACATGAATGAAGTTCCTCATAACCACCAAATATATGTACCAAAATATGCACCAAATAGAGCTTGTATAGATAATTACAAAAGTATGTTGGGAAGAAAGAAATCCAACAAGTTGTAATGATAACACTCTGAGACTAGTAACAATGGGAAGCAACTACTATCCCTTGGCCTAAAAGGACAGTAAAGAAAGCAGGTCCAAGAACAAGTAATACTCTTTAAGCATAGCAGCAGGTATGATTCACTTGGTACAGAAATGCAACCACAGCCCATCCATGGCTCAACAAGTTTTCCAAAGAATAAACACACCATCTTATATTCCTCTCACCTCCCCATATCCTGTTGATGCCTTTCATTAGCCAAACCCAACTGGAAACCACAGGGTAAAGAAATTTGTTACTGTAGTCCATTAAGACCACTCGTCTGGGGCACGCAGATGAAGAAGAGTAGAACACACTCTTAAATCAACATTAGAATTTCAACAAAGCCATCGATAGGAGACAGGAATAGAGTAAGAGTATGGATACCTCTAGCAGCATGGAATAAAAGGACAACAGAGCTCCAAGAAAAAGAGTGAAAAGCTAGCATGCACAGACACATCCCCTCCCCTCTGCTTCATGAGACAGACATGAACATTAGGACTGTTGATGAGACCAAGAAGTGGGGGAGATAATGAAAGTTCAGAGCAGTAGACATTTCAAGAACAATGATGGGTGGGTGTAAGAATATAATGATTCTTACACCCACCCATCAATGTTCTTTATAGCTCTAAAGAAAAATATGCATAATTTAACCAGGTGTACTTTACCTAGCCAAATAATTAAATAGGACAAAACATAGGCATTTTTAGGCATGAAATAACTCTGAAAATCTTATACCTACACTCTTTCTTAGGAACTTGTATGAGGATATGCTCCAACATAACAAGCAAACCATGACAACACAAGAAATTGTACTACTTGTAGAAAAAAAAGCAAAGAAGAATATTTCCAAGTTGTTCAGTAAGAATAGGAAACAAAGAGTTTAAATTGGAAGAGATATAGACATCTGAGAAAGAGATCTCTAAGGAAAAAAAGAGATGAGAGGGAATTTAATACAATCTGCTGTATGAACAAGAGTTTGAAAACCTGAAGATTATGATAAATGCACATAATGCAAGACAAGTATTACAAAAATCTGCAATTATAGGAGATTTAAAAGAGTAAAATCTATAAGAGAAAGAGTTTAAATTTGGAGCAAATTAAATTGTGTCATGAGTTTGAGTGAATGATATAAAGAGAATCCTCTTGAAGTCAATGCTAGGTTTTTCTTTTGCATGACACTGGATCCTGACTTTATAGACTTAGAGGAGGAAACACAATCACACTGCATAACTTGACTCACAAAGCAATTTTTTAAGATGAAATACTGTGCATGGTGATCTATTGTACAGTAGGGTAAGTATAATTAACAATAATGTGTTATATATTTCAAAATAACTAGAAGTAAGGATTTGAATGTTTCAAGAATAATAAATGTTTGAAGTGATAAATATGCTAGTATATCCTGGTTTGATTATTACACATTGTTTACATGTGTCAAAACATCACTGTATGTCACAAACTTGTATAATTATGTGTTAGTGTAAATAAATAAGTAAAGAGAAATACTCTGAAAGCTATTTATCATGTTTTAGTGTTAAGAGTTTACTTACAAAGGGCCAGGTGCAGTGGTGCACGCTTGTAATCCCAGCAGCTCAGGAGGCTGAGGCAGGAGGAGCAAAGGCTCAGCAGCCAGGCTCAGCAAATTAGCAAGGTCCTGAGCAACTCAGTGAAACCCTGTCACTAAATAAAATACAAAAAGGACCGAGGATGTGGCTCAGTGGTTAAGTGTCCTGGGTTCAATCCCCCTCCAAAAAGAATTTATATATATGTACATATATATATATATATATATATATATATATATATATATATATGAATTTATTATATATATAATCTGTAGATTTATATTTTATCAATTTAAAATATTTTAAGAAAATAAAAACAGAAAGGAGCAGTACTAGGGAATGATATTGGCCAAATTATATTGTTATATTGTGTGCACATACAAATATATACCAACAACTTTCACCATTATGTATCATTATAAGCTCCAATTTTTAAAACTGAAAACCAAAAGAAAAGCAGAAGTAGTACATGTAAGGGAAAAGAAGGGGAAGAAAAAGTAGAGCAGATGATGAATGTCCTTACATTCCAAGGTTTGTAAACAAACAAAAAATTCTTTTTTTTTTTTAATTTAGGTATTAAAGTAAGAAATGAGGTTGGGTATGTAGTTTGAAGTTGCAAATTATCAGTGAAGGAACTGAGAAAACTGATGATAGAATCAAGGGGTAGAGAGAGGGATAGCAAAAGGGAGAAGGGATTGGAAGTAACATGACTGTGTAGAAATGCACTAAATCATCCTTGGTCTTAGTATGATGCCTATAAAATAATGTCAAAATGAGTTAATGAAGAATTATTTGATAATGTAAAAAAAGTCTGTCAGAAAAACTAAATTGAAAAGTAGTACAGGGCTGAGGCTGTAGCTCAGTGGTAGAGCACTTGCCTAGCATGCATAAGGCACTGGGTTAGATCCTCAGCACCACATAAAAATAAACAAATAAAATAAAGGCATTCTGTCTATCTACAACTACAAAAAAAGAAAGAAAGAAAAGAAAAGTAGTACAAAGTGATTTTCTGGTTTATGAAGGCAAAAAGATCACATTTGGAGCTGGGCAGGAAACAACCCTCAGGAAAAACCACTCATAGCAAAACCATATAAAGAGGTGCCACACCTGGGAACTTGCTGCAAATTGTCAAAGGAAGTATCCAAGATGGTTGTTGGCCATCAATCCTGGCCAAGTCATGGACACTGCAAAAGCATGGAGCTGGGGGAGGCCATCCGTGCTTTTAGCACTAATCCCTGCAAAGTTATCCATTCTGCCAGGGCTGGAAGAGGAGCACACAGGAACCAAGAGGAGAAATCCTTTTTCTTCTTCTTCTCCTTCTCCTTCTCCTTCTCCTTCTTCTTTTTGTCCAGTCTCCTTCTAGTGCCTTCCACTGCCTTCCACTGTGAAAGCTTAATATCATACTTATTGCAAAAGGAGCAACAAGAATCCAGACCCATTATTGCATAGTAGACAATAAAGGGTGAATTTGGAGATGAGAGGCAACAAATTGATAACTACCCCATATAGTCATGATTTTTCTTTATAAGCCATATGGGCAATTGGATGCTTTTAGACATGTGTATGCTTCACTTTGATAAACAGTTTAAGATTTTATTTTCTGAGAAGAGTCTGTTCTTCTGAGAATATACAATCAATCAACAAATATATGAGAAAAATGTTCATCATCGCTAGCAATTAAAGAAATGCAAATCAAAACTACTCTAAGATTTCATCTCATTCCAGTCAGAATGGCAGCTCTTATGAAGACAAACAACAATAAGTGTTGGCAAGAATGTAGGGGAAAAGATACACTCATACATTGCTGGTGGGACTGCAAATTGGTGCAGCCAATATGGAAAGCAGTATGGAGATTCCTTGGAAATCTGGGAATGGAACCACCATTTGACCCTGCTATCCCTCCCCTCTGTGTATACCCAAAGGACTTAAAAACAGCATACTACAGGAACACAGCCACATCAATGTTTACAGCATCACAATTCACAATACCTAAACTGTGGAACCACCCTAAATGCCCTTCAGTAGATGAATGGATAAAAAAATGTGGCATATATATACACAATGAAATATTACTCAGCAATAAAAGAGAATAAAATCATGGCGTTTGCAGGTAAATGGATGGAGTTAGAGAAGATAATGATAAATGAAGTTAGCCAATCCCAAAAAAAACAAATGCCAAATGATTTCTCTGATATAAGGAGGCTGATGCATAGTGAGGTAAGGAGAGGGAGCATGGGAGGAATAGAGGAACTCTAGATACGGCAGAGGGGTGGGAGGGGAAAGGAGAGGGCATGGGGTTAGAAATGATGGTGGAATGTGATGGACATTATTATCCAAAGTACATGTATGAAGACATGAACTAGTATGAATATACTTCGTATAGAACCAAAGATATGAAAAATCGTGCTCTATATGTGTGATAAGAATTGTAATGCATTCCACTGTCATATATAAATAAAAATTAATTTTAAAAGATCTTATTTTTGAAGTACTCTATCTATAAAGTATTTCCTATATTTTCAGGCCCACCTATTAAGTATTTTCTTATAGATATTCTATTATATACCTTAAATTCATTAATGAGCCATCCTTGTCCCTCACTTCCCTTCAGAAATACCTATCCCTGCTTCTCCTCCTTTGTTTTTCTTATCTCACCTGGTGTTTCTAAGACAGAAAATGAATACTAATTTAGACATACCATACACAGTCCCCCACACACACCCACACACACATACACACACACCTACATCCAGTTTGTTACTAAACTCATTCTATGTTCTTATTTCTCTAAATCTTTCCCTCCTTTGCTTTCTTACTTCTCACTTCAGGCCTTTATTGTCCTAGTGACCTCTTAAATGATCTTTGTCACTATTTCCCAACACTCTAATTTCTATTCACACTGCTACCAAGAGACTTTCTAAAATTCAAACTTTGTGCTCTTCAATCCTCCCTGAAATTTATTAATTGCTTTTGAATAAAACCCAAATGGCTTAGCATGGCACACAAAGACCTTAACACATTCCCAGGTATATTTTATGCTCCAATCATACCAAATTTTAAGCATTTCTCCAATAAAACAAGATTTTATATTGGGAATCAGATATAAAGCAATTGATTAATTATGAAACCCATTTTACATTGTGTAAACTACTATTGATTATAAGTCAGTTTTATTGGGAATTAATATCTCACCAACAGAACTGAAAAAGTAATCATGCAGACAGACATGGTGATGCATGACTGTGATAGTGTATGACTGGGTGCTCTGCTGACATCTTTCTTTGGATTTTCTTCCTTGGGCTCTTGGGCAAGTGTGATAAATGTAGCAAGCACAATTATAAGGTCAGCATCCAGTGACAGAAGGAACTGAAACTATACGGACCAAAGAGAAAATTATAAAGTATTTAGTTTTGATTTTATTATTTTGCTTCTAATATTAAAAATATCATTAGAACAATAGGGAATATACTATTGAAATCTTTACAGGAGGAAGAGACTCTTACATTAAAATCTTGACGCTCTCAAGCATGTTTCCTATGTTTACCATTGAAGAATCTGTAACATGATTTTTTTTTTCTTTTTTTTGGTACTGGGGATTGAACCCAGAGGTGCTTAACCACTAAGCAACATCTCCAGTCCTTTTATTTATTTTTTAATTACTTTTTATTTTGAGACAGGGTTTTGCTAAGTTGCTTAGGGCCTTGCTAAGTTGCAGAGGCTGGCTTTGAACTTGTGATCCTCCTGCCCCAGCCTCCTGAGTGCTTGGATTATAGTTGTGCACCACATAACCTGGCTAATGTGAGTTTTAGTGATGTGAGGCTTCTTAGGAATGCAGCCAAGCACATTCTTTTCCTCTACCTGGTCCTCCTTGACTTAGTAAAAATATCATGACTTTTAGAAAAGTTTCCTAACCCTGTCAGCAAAAACCCAGTGTTCTTTATTCCTATGTGTTACTCAGCTTTTTGTGGCTGTGACCAAAATACCAGACCAGAACAACTTAGAGGAGGAAAGATTTATTTTGGCTCATGGTTTCAGAGGCTCAGTTCATGATGGGTTGGCTTTAAGGCAGAAACACCATGGTGGAAGGATGCCATGGAGAAAAGCTGGCAGCCCACAGCAGCTCAAAGGCAGAGGGAGGAAGGGGCCAGGGACAACTGAAACCCTTTGAAGAACACCCCTAGTGACCTATTTCTTCCAACTTGGTCTCACCTCCCAGTAGTCCATTCGGCTATCAATGAATTAATCCACTGATGAGGCCAGAGGCTCATGATCTAGTCATTGCCTAAAAGCCTCGTCTCTAAACCTTGCCACTTTGGGGACAATGCTTTTTACACATAAACCTTAGGAAACATTTCAGATCTAAACTGTAACACCCTGCCACCATAGCACTTGGCACCTATTTCTCTTCTGAAACTTAGCACTCTATGTATTGTTTATTCGATGTGCTCGCTCTCTCTCCTGCCTGCTCAGAGAAGGAAATTCTGCGTAGAAGCCCTTCATAATCTGTGTACCACCACATACTCAAATGATGCTTCATACATAATCCACTCACAATGTTTGTTAAGCAGAACTGATAGGTTATTGTATGATGACTGTTGACTGTATGGTTGCTATTTTTGTTTATTCTGCAAATTTTAAATGGTGCAGAAGCAACTTTGTGGAAAAAAAATTTCACAGGCTCTAAATTTCTAAGCTATAATAATTTGCTTCCCAATATTATTGTAACCCACATATAAATTGGGGCAACACAATTTTGAAAATCATTACATTAACTTCACATTGAGGAAGCGGCCATCCTACCATTATCCATCCTATCTGAAAAAAAAAAAGGATTATTGGCATTGTCTTCTAAAATCTGATTCTCTTGCCAAACTGGAGAGACATTTAGAAATCAATAACTCATAAAACATGCTAATAGCTTCAAATATGCTTTTTCAGAATTGTGCCATTAGTGGAGGTCCCTAGATAACTTTGAGTATCTACCCTCTCCCACACATCGAATGTTAAGTTGCCAACTATGCATTGTTTTCTCATTTATTTACATAAGGGTTGTATTCTACCTTTTTAAAAAATAATTTTATAAGTATAATTATCTTTAAATATCAACATCCATGCTGCAGGAACCTTATAATTCTTAGGTATATGGCAACAGCTGATACTAATTTGGTTCTAACTCAGTAGTATAACTTTACATTTGCTTTCTCTGGCCTTTCTCAGCAATTTTCAGGAAGAGTTTATGAATCAATAATACTGTAACATCATATAGTTTGTGGGCAGAAATTATGGGGGCATTCTGTATGTGAGTATGTATAGAAAACAAAGAGAATTTATTTAATGTTTTCTTCTGTAATCAAATGATTGGCAAGATTCCTTGAGTTTGATAATTGCAGCTGAGAATTCAAGAGCAAAACACTGTAGGGAGGGTAATTATGCTTCTGGAAAATCAATGGCTGTAGCAAACTGCAAACTTAAAATGGCTACATTAACTTTTATGTAAATTATGCCTCAGTAATTTGAAAAAATCGATATCTATAGTGCCAGAAAGTATATTAATGACTTTGTAGGACTGCAGAAGTAGGGATGATAGAAAGGGGCATGAAGGAACTTAGGGGATTATGGAAATGGTCTATATTTTGATTACGGTTGGTGATTATTTGAGCGGATATATTTGCCAAAACTAATCAAACATGAAAAATGATTTGTTTTATTTACATGAATAATAACAGTAAAGTTGAATTTAAAAATCAATAGCTAAGCAAAGGAAAATTCTTATTTTCTTTTATTCAAGTCTCATTAAGCTGCTATTTTAAAGATTTGTATTAACAAGTGGTGATATCTCACAGATTGAAAATAATGCATGAATAATGCATGTAGATCTCACCAGGTGAATAACATCACGAAATTTCTTTCTCGATGAGGACAGTATGAATGTCAAAGAATATAAGATGACTGGATTGCTCAGTATATTAATGTGTATCATATTCCATAGCTGTAATGACATACAATCCAAGGTCTGTTCTTAAAAAAATGCTGGTAGCTGGTAAACTTGTGAATTCACAAATGTAGTTAGCCTTATGTCAGAGTTAAATGGAGAAATCATCACAATAAAATGGATGAACTTTGATAGTAACACTTATCAACTAGGTGGTAACTGAAGAGAAAATTCCCCCAAGTAACAGTGCAGTGCTATAGTTGGTGAGTGTCCATGGTACATTATCATAGAGGCCTCTCATGCATGACCTTCATGACCTTTTGCCTGTCCTCTACATTTTAACAATTTCTTCATCTTGAGTTTTGCCTTCTGTGTTAGTTGGTTTTCTATCACAGTGATGAAATGCCTGAGAAAATCAAGTTTAAAAGAGGGAAGATTTATTTGGGCTCATAGTTTCAGTGGTCTTAGTCTATGGACCCTTGTTTCTGAGCCTGTGGTGAGACAGAACACCATGGCAGGGGAGCATGTGGCAGAGCACATCTGCTCACTTCATGATAGCCAGGAAGCAGAGAGAAAGGAGAGATGAAGGAACTGGGGGGAAAATATGCCTTCAAGGACACACCCTCAACCACCTACTTCCTCCAATTAGGCCCTCCTTCCTGAAGTTTCTACTACTTCTCAATAACAATCAGCTATGAACCCAACATTAATCCATTGATGAGGTCAGAGCCCTCATTGTCCAGTCACATCCCAAAGGCCCAACCTCTGTACACTGCTGCACTGGGGACCAAGTCTTCAATGCATAAACTATATTTGTACACAGGTGACAGAAGAGTGGTTCTCTTTCAAAGTAGCAAAGGAAGTTACAATCTAGTTGAGTAGTTAGCATCCACAGCAATTTGAATGACGTTGAGTTCCTATTATCTAAAATCTGCCAACAGTTGTCGTGGCAGTTACCATAATAAGAGAGTTCTGCAGCATGCTTCCCAGCTCAGAAGGAGTGCTGATGGTTTGCTCATCAGGCCAGTGTGTGCTTATCTCTGGACCTGGCCTGACATTTCTTTGTTTATTTATCTATTATCTGTTCCCCTGCTGGAGTATATGCTTTGTAAATGCAGAGACATTGTCTAATTTGTTCATCACTATATCCATTTATAGAAGTGGCGCCACTGGAGTGGAAACTGGGAGAATATGATTGATCATAGAAAGGTACTGTTCCCCAAAAAGCAAGCAACAGGAAGACTGGTGGAGATATTGAAATGAATATGCCTGTTTGTGGCCTAAAGACATTTGTGGGATTAAATAATAATTAGAGATTGGTGTAAAATAATTTAGTAAATGTAGATAAGGTCAAACTCTCATGATCTTGAATATACAATCTTAAGTTTCTAGATTTTTATCCTAAAGGCAATAAAACAATTGAAAATTTTGAATAGAAAACTGTATTAGTAAATATGATGTACTAAGGATCAACTAATATACACTACATGCTCTTGCGCACATTATTTCATTGAAAATGTACAACAGCACTATGGATAGCCTTTGTTTTCCTGAAGAACATAAATAAGCAATTAATTAATTGGGTAAAATTCAGACAAGTGCAAAGAAAGTAGAAGTATATAATTTTAACTATTTCATTTTTAATTTTTCAAAAGAAAAGAATGAGCTGTTGTACAAATTTGGTAGTGAAAGTTGAACAAGCTTTGGCAGAACACATTAAATGGAAGAGTCCTCTTCAGATGATGGAAAGACCTTCCATGTTCTTCAACAGGCAGAATTAATATAATCAAAATGACCATATTACCAAAAACATTCTACAGATTCAGTGTGATCCCCATCAAAATACCAATGACATTCTCCACAAAGCCAGAAAAAAAAAACAGTTCTAAAATTTATATGGAAAAAAAAATAGCAGATCCAGAAGAGCCAAAGCAACACTGAGAGATGCTAGAGGTATCTCAAACTACACTACAGAGATACAGTAACAAAAACAGCATGGTATTGGCATCAAAACAGACATGAAGACCAATGGAATACAGGAGACACAATGGCAAAGACACATAGATACAGTCATCTAATCCTTGACAAAGTTACCAAAAATGTATATGGGAGAAAAAACAGTCATTTTTAATAAATGTTGCTAAGAAAAGTGGTTATCCATATATATAAAAGGATGAAAGTAGATAAATGCTGGCAATTTGTGGGGGTAAAGTTACATTTTTGGTGGGATTGCAAATTAGTACCACCACTTTGGAAAACAGTATAAAAATTCCTCAGAAAACAAGGAATGGACCAGGTATACAACCCAGCTGTACCACTCCATGGTACTTATCTAAAAAAACTCAAGGTCTCATACTATAATGATAAATGTATACCAATAACAGCACAAGTCACAATAGCCAATTTATTTAACCAGCCCAGGTGCTTGTCAACAGATTAATGGATTTTTTTTAATGTGGTATATTTACTCAGCCATAAAAAGAATGAAATTATGTCATTTGCCACTAAACGAATTAAACTGGAGAACATCATACTAAGTGAAATAAGTCAGATTCATCAAGTCAAGGGTCAAATGTTTAATCTCATATGTAGAATCTAGGAAGAAATAAGGAATTTTAAAGGAGGGGGGAACTCCTTGAATATAGAAGGGAAAATTGATTATCTATATGTAGAAGAATAAAACTATATCCCTATCTTTCACCCTGCACAAAAATCAACTTATGGTAGATCAAAGACCTGGGAATTAGACCAGAAATAACTGCTAGAAGAAAACACAGGTCAACGCTCCAAAATATCAGTTCAGGCACAGATATTCTTAACAAGACTCTTTTAGAGGAATGACAGAGAGTAGGAATGGAAAAAGGGAGGAACTGCAAAGTGAAATTGACCAAATGATGCTCTGTGCATGTATGAACTTATCACAATGAAGTCTACTTTTACATGTATCTATAATTGAGCTATCAAAAAGAAACAATAAATTAATTAAAAGAGGACCATTAGAGAAAAAGAAAGGGATCCAGGAGGGAAGAAAGGAGGGGAAGGAGAAATATTGGGGACTAAAATGGAGAAAATGTTATTATATGCATGTGTGAATACATCCAAATGAATCCTTACTATTACATATATAATACACTAAAAAAACATAAAAAGAGTTAAAAAAATTAGTTTTTAAATATTTGAAAAATTAAAAAAAAATCCTGTCGGTATTTGAAACTGTGTCACTGGAATACTCTTTTGATCACAAAAGATGAAAGTGACAGTGGAGAATCTGAGTTGTTGATTTCCCCCCCCCCCACACACACAGTATGACATGGTTTTATAGCTAAATTAAATTGTGACTCAGAAAAATTAATATGTCACCTTCTTTTGGTTTGATATTTTTTAACTATACCCATAATGAATCTACAAAAACATTCTACCCACATAGGGTGCTTTAAGCTCAGACTGTAAAGCCAGTTGAATTGAGGTACCCAGAGAGGAAGGAGCTCACATGTAGTAGACCATACAAATACACATGGGCAAAAAGAAGCACAGATGATTTTAAAATAATTGTTATACAAAGCCAAGGTCATGCTTTAGGCACAAGACTGCTTTTATACTTCCTAAAACCAAAAAAGCTGAAGTGTTCAGGTGTCCCTGAACAAACCACTGCTACCCAAACCTTCCACAGTCTTTCACAGACTTTAGAAACCCAAGTCTAAAAGTGTTATTTTTCTATTGTTTTGATTTTATTACTTTTCTTTTCTTTTTTTTTTTTTCATTAAGCCTTTTCCTTATCTTCTACCCCTGGGACCTTGTTTCATGCTTGCATTCACATTCAGTTAAATGCTGATTATTCCTCAATACCATCTTTCAGATTTTCTTCCCTAAATTATTACAGTATTTCACAAGGGAACATGAGATTTCAAGGAAGCAGTAAAAAGCTTAATAGCAATGGATAAAGACAAAAAATGAGCTGTGTTGAATCTGGCTTCCCATTAGGTCTTTCTAAAGTTGAACTTTGAGTTTAATGTGAATATATTTGAATATATTAAATTTTCCTATTTCACCTATTTATCATTTACCAGTATGATAAATGTGAGTACACATGCATGCACATGTGCGCTCGCTCGCTCGCTCACTCTCTCTCTCCATATACATATGCTTTTTATTCATTTTTCTATTTATTCATTCAACACTTCCTAAACTATTCCCTGTGCCTAGGCCCTGCATCATTTTTCCAGAAATTTTACATTTACATTTTCCTTTTATGAATAGCTAATATAAAGTTAACCTTATTTTCTAATATTCTTTTATATTTTCTTCCCAAAATTAGTTTTGCTACTAAATAAAAGTCTTAAGACAGTAATCTAAGTGTGATTCTCACTGCTGAGCTATTAAAACTTCATTGTCTTGCCAGAGTTCATAACCCTTCCAAGTTTAATAAGCACCTACTATGTACCAGGTACTATGCCTAGTGTAGGTTAATTTTAAAGAGCAGGGCATTCTACAGCTGAAAGCCCTACTTGCCTAACAAGGCTTATATGTGGAACATCTTACAGACTGACCCTAATCTACCTTTTCAACAACATCTGTGTTTCTCTATATGGGCTAACTTTTTCCAGCCATATGGAACTACTTCCCAAATGAAGAATTTAAGCTTTAGATCTTTTATTCAACTGTCTCTATTTATGATTCAAATTTAATAAAATAATATCTAAGAACTATGGTGTAACCCAGAAAAAGCATATAGCAATCACAGAATAGTGATTTTTGGTAGATAGACATTTAAGCAAGGAAACCATAGGGATTTCTTCTCAGTTAGGAAAAAATAAGACTTTTAAAGATGTTTCAAAAAATTTTAACACCTATGCAGTACCATACTTACAAGTTCTAATGAATAGCATGTAATTAGAATGCAAATATTTGGTAGGAGGATATATGTCAAGCATAACAATATTTTCAAAACAGAACCAAACTTATGTAACCTAGAAAAATTATATCATGCTAATGAAATATGCATATTATAGAAGCAGAAGAGCACAGAGACAACTATACCTGGAACATTACAGTTTTCAGAAAGAATTGGGGATGTCACACACTATTTATATGACCCCTATTTATTAACATCAAAAAGACCTAGTTCTCTAATGTCAAAAATGTAGCTAACCACAGTGTTTTGAAAGTTAAACAAGAGTTTAGCCATAAATAGCACATAGACACTATTCAATAAATGTTCACAAATGTTCTTAT
Source organism: Marmota flaviventris (assembly GCF_047511675.1). Lineage (NCBI taxonomy): Eukaryota > Metazoa > Chordata > Mammalia > Rodentia > Sciuridae > Marmota > Marmota flaviventris. The sequence goes on along the minus strand of NC_092504.1, from coordinate 68,513,075 downwards.
TTCTATATCTTTCATAAGAGCATTTAAATTTAATAAAGTTAGTCTGGTATCTTGCTATCAGAGAGCTTGTTCCTTACCAATGAGAAATGTCAAGCATACTGCTTTGGGGATGGAAGGAGGGAATGACACCATAGTCGGCAGTCGAGAATAAATGGTTCTTCTCTCTCTAAAATAATAAGCAAGTTAAAAACTCAGATCTTGGGATTCCAAATGTTTCATTAGATATTTTCAGCATGCTAATTGAGTATTTTATCTCTTAATGTGACTGATTTTATGATCAGGTTTGCACAGGATGAAGGGATGAAATCAAATAACTGCTGAATTCCTTTTCAGTGTTTACTTGTATTGAATACACTGGATACTATAGTGCAGACTACATGTAGAGTACTGAAGCCTTTCTGTATGCACAGTAATGAGGATCTTATAACCTACTTCTCTACAATTCATAGCTCAGCATATTGGAAACAATCTTCAGCAGTTAATGGTAATGTTTCCCAAAGCAAGGCATAGTATAGTTAGTGGGGAAAGTTGAATACAAAATTTCTCTTTATAAAGGAAACAAAGAGTCCATTCAGAAAGGGCCATTATGTCTGTCATGGGCATTTCAGCTACTGCTATTTTGTAATATATACAGCTTAGATGAGACAAACAATGACTGGTGCTATAGTCTGAATATTTGTGTCTCTCCTAAATTCATATGTTGAAATTCTAACCCCTGAGATGATGATATAAGGAGGTGGGGCCTTGGCAAGGTTATTAGGTCATGAATGGAATAGTGCCTGCTATGATTTGAATGTTTGTCCTCTCTAAAAACTCATGTTGAAAGTTAATCCCCCATGCAACAGTGCTGGGAGATGGGAGATGGGAGCCTCCTTTAGATCATGAGGACTCCACCCTCATGAATGGATTAATGTAGTTCCAAAAGGACTTGCCATAGGAGTTCCTTCTTTTTTGCCCTTCTGCCTTCCTTCATGTAGTTACCCAGCAAAATAACCCTTACCAGACGCCAGTGCCTTAATCTTAAACTTTATAGCCTCAAGTGAGAAAATAAATTCTGCTGTTTATAAATCCTCCAGTATGTTCTGTTGTGCTGTAACAGCATTCAGACCAAGACAATGACCTTGCATAAAAGGCTCAAGGGAGTTCATTTGTCCCTTCCACCATATAAGAACACAGCTAAACATTACCATGTGTGAACAGCAAGTTGGCCTTCCCCAGAAAATGATTCTTCTAACACCTTCATTTTGGACTTCCCAACCTCCAGAACTATGAGAAATAAATTTCTGTTGTTTTTAAATCACCAAGGTATAATATCCGTTACAGCACCCAAAACATACTTATAGCTGATCAGATTTAATTCCATTTCTAAATATTCTTTCATGTGCCGTCATAGTATGATCCTCTCTTATGCAATAGGGTACCATGTCTAACACCTCATTTAAACACCAAAACAGCTTAGTAAAGATTCCCTTCCCATTATGTAACAGTTTCTCACAAATGGTGTCCCAAAAATCTGATCCTTTGTTCTGATAATTGATACCTTCTGAAGGAAATGAGAAGAACCGATATAACATTAACTAATTCAACTGAAGAATTACAGATGGCACAAATTAATCTTGCAGACTAAAATAGGAAGACCAAGCAGGAAGATTCCAGTGAAAACCATACACTTTAGAAATCAGTAGTTATTAAGTCATTTCTGAAGGGATCACAAGTCTTCAATTTCATCAGTACCATTATATTGAAGCAAAAGTAACTTTTTGAGGGGGAGGTGTTGTGGATTAAACTCAGAAGCACTCAACCACTGAGCCACATCCCCAGCCCTATTTTTGTATTTTATTTAGAGACAGGGTCTCACTGAGTTGCTTAGCGCCTCAATAAACAGTTGAGGCTGGCTTTGAACTTCAATATTTCTGCCTCAGCCTCCTGAGCCGCTTGGATTACAGGTGTGTGTCACCACACCGCTCCATGCCAGCTGCAAAAGTAACATTTGAAAAGGAGTAGAAACATGAACAAAAACAATAATTGTATATGGACAAGAGAAATTAATAATCTTGATCTTGGATCATAGGCCAAGATAACTGAGATGTGTGAAGTTGCTTTATAAAGTTTTAAACAGATGGTGTCTAACCACTTGGCATGTTGAAAATGCTCAATAAAATTTTTGAATAAATGAATGAATGCTAGCTAACAAAATGAATAGTTAAGTGAACCAGGGACAAGAAACACAAGAAGGTACTATATTAAAGAATAATTTCCCTAGTTCATAGGGAAGATCATGATTCCATTCTAACTGGTTTTAAGCACAGCTCTCCTGACAACATTACTTTTATGCTCATAATAAGACCTACGCAATTAAGTAAAAAGAGCCAAGAAGTTAAATTAACATTTTACATTGTTCAAGGGATTAAAGTTAATTGACTCAATTATTTAAGTCAGGATAACAATACTTTTACTTGGAGTTTTTTTTTTTTTCACTTGAGGACCTTAAGGTAGTTTATAAATCTCCCACTTATAAATCTCCCTTTCCATGTTAAATAGTAAAAAGCAAAATATTAATGAAATTTTTCCAATGAAAAAAGATTGTCTTTGCTCTGAATTTAACCCATTAGAATGCAATTCCCACAGCATTTCAAGTCAATATTAATGAAACATCAAATAATGAAATATTATTCTTTCTTAGATACGACAGGGTGTCATTCCACCCCCCCTCAGGACAATATACCTCAGAGAACAAAAGAAGAATACTTGCAAAAAAATCTTTGTGAAGCTTTGAGGTAATTAAGAATGGGGTCTATGAGCCAAACAGATCTAGGTGCATATTGCAGGGTCAGCCTTATTAGCCATGTAACTTGGACAAGGTATTGAACTTTTCCTAGTCTCATTTTTCTCATCTATATAGTGAAGGAATAGCAGTAGTTCCCACATAAGGTCAAGGTAAGGACTGGAGGTTAGTGGCAGAGTACCTGGCACATAGTAAGCACTCTGTATGGTGCACCTCTCGTCATTATCATTATCATTGACTCTGAGTACAGTCTGTGATGATTAATCTTATGTCAATTGGAGGGTACTTTTGATTGAGATGAACATTTAAAGCAGTGACCTTTGAATGAACTGATTGCCTGCCATAATGTGAATGGGTCTCATTCAATCAGTTGAAGGCCTGAATAGGACAAAGAACTAGTCTTCCCAAGCAAATGGAAATTCCCCAGAAGACTGCTTTTGAACTTTATTTACACTACCACCAGTTCTCCTGGGTCTCTTGCTTGTCAGCCTCCGGCCTCCTTTGAAACATTGGCTGTCCCGCAATTCAAGCCTGCCAGTCTACAATGCAGATATAGACTTCCCAACCTCCATAATTACATGAGCCAATTTCTTATAATAGATAGATAGATAGATAAATACTCTATTTATTTTGCCTCTCTGAAGAACTCTAATAAGGTACTATGTATGAACACAAGAACCTAAATCATACAATAGATTCAAAAATATAAACTAGGGTACTTAGAATATAAGATCTATAATACAAGAATATAATATAAGAATATAATATAAGTACTTAGGGTACTTAGAATATAAGATCCTTGAAGGTAAGGATCAACCTTTATATATTAGCCATGCAATAACCAGTAAATGCTTTTAAAAGTCAATCAATGTATTTTATCATAACCATGCAAATATTATGGCATTTTTAAAAATTTATATGTGAACTGATATACTTAAGGCATCACCTTAGGACTGTCGTGTTTGAAAGGTGTTGTATGAGGACATGTTCAAATTACCAGCTATGCCATATGGCTGAGAGAGCATATGAGCTTCCCCAAATGTCATCCCAGGGAACAGAATGTCCCAAAGGACGGAAAGCTAAGGAACAGATGAATCACATCTGCTGTTGTCATGGATACTGTTCATCTTATCTTTGAAAACAGAAAGCACTCTAGAATAGAGTGGCCAGCTACCTAATTGAGGCTTCATCTGTTACTAAGACTTGAGCCAGTAAGATCATCCTTAATGTTTAATAAGCGCTCAAAGTATAGTTGCCTCGTTCAAAATGTACAAATATAGTTTCTATTCTCCTTTCAGTTGTTCTCTACTTTGAGTTCTAATTGGAGAACTATAAAAAAATATCTTTAATGGCATCCTATCTCCAGATATTCTCACTTAGTGATGTGAAATGGGTCTTTTAAAAACTCCCCAGTAAGACTAATTACAGACTTGGGGCTAAGAACTGTTGCTCTAGATTCCTACAGACTGTGGAATACACAGAAACACATGTTTCTCCTACACTAAACTCCTTTACCAATTAACACTCTTCATAATCTTTCAAGTATCTAATTTAAATATTTAGGGGATATTTGTTTTGATGTAACAATTATCTATTTTAATGCTTGAATTCTCCATGCTTATAATTATTTCAATGCACTTGATTTTCTTCTTCAAAGAGGCTATCAAGGTCAGAATGTAGGCAGATGAAAACATGTTGTTATTGATAAAAAGCTGGATAGAAGCTGGGTATGGTGACACATGACTGTGGCTCAGCAGCTCAGGAGACTAAGGAAAGAGGATAGAAAGTTCAAGGCCTTAAGCAACTTAGTGAGATCCTGTCTTTAAATAATAAAAAGGAACTCAGTGGTAAAGTGCCTCTGGATTCAAGCTAACAGTTAAAAACACCCCTGGGTTCAACTTCCAGTACTACACCGCCCCCCCCCCCCAAAAGTAATTGTTCCATTAACTCTTATCTTAGAACAAAGACATAAAAATTTTAAAAACGAATACAATTCAGAAACAAAATTATGTTTTGTATATTTAAGTGGTAAATTATCTGAAAATAATCAGTGAAATAGATTTTTGTGACACTCTGGAACATCTGTACTATAGGAATTCACTAAATTTGCAATTCTATTCAATGTTTTTGCAATTGCAATTTTGCTTCTGGGAAGTCAACATAAATTAAACTAAGGAGTAGCATTCTACTTTTTATGGATATGTCAAAACTACTAACATATAAGTCATTCCTCTAGTGTAGGATACAAAGGAAACTAATGGTTAAATATGCAAACATAAATTTCCAAGACCAAAATTTTGAAAAGTTTGGCAAATTAAATATTTTACTGGATATTTTGCTATCTTGTTCCATAAATAAAATTTAAAATTCTAAGGCAACATATATTCCTATATTCAATTGTTAAATGTACCCCAGAGGCCCATATGTTAAGGGCTTATTCTCAGGCTGGCATGATTGGAAGGTGGTGTAAACTTTAAGAGGTATGCTCCAGTGGCAGATAAGGGTAGTGGAACCCTAACCCCTTCCTCTTCCTCTTTTTCACACCCAGCCATGGAGTGCATGTGCTGTCCCTCACCAGAGATCTAAAGCAATGTATCTGCTGGATCATCTTTCCCCTATAAAAGTTGATTATATCAGATATTTAAATACAGTAATAAAAAGCTGACTAGCACACACGGTCAAAATGAGACAACTCTTTCTAAAGTCGTTATAATTAAGTAAACAAACATGAAGGTGGACCAAGGTGCCCATTTCAAACAGTGTTTTAATTCAGCTCAAAGCATCTCTTACCCCATTTCTCTGCCTTGAGGTGGCATTTTAGCTTAACAGCCCAGATCCCACACTTGAGGAAACTGATTATTTCTAGTACCGGGTGACTAAAATTACACAAGTACTCAAAAACAGAGGAAAAATATCGTGCTGGGTTGACCTCATCTCATAACAAGGAAAAGAAAGTCATTCTGATTTATTTTGAGGATATGCGTGGGATATTAAAGAAAAGAGATATTTCACAGAAATTGAAATGCAATGGAATAGTTGTAAGAAATTATCTTTTTTCCATCTCAAGATTCATATCTTTGTTGTGCCTTCTCTATATCTTTCTCCTGCTTGGTCTATTTTGCTCTCATTTACTGCTATATAATAACCCATACCAAATTCAGAGGCTTGAAAAAAGGACCAACATTCCTATAATCCCAGCTACTCAGGACACTGAGGCAGGAGGAACTGAAGTTTGAGGCCAGCCTAAGCAACATAGAGAAATCCTGTCTCTAGGAAAACAGCAAGCTAAAATAGGATTTGACAATGATTTCTTGGATACGATACAAAACACAAAAATAACAAAAGAAAAAATAGATAAATTGGACTACATCGAAATTTAAAACTTCTGTATATCAAAGAACACAATCAGTAGAGTGACAAGGCAGCCCACAGAATGGGAGAAAATCTTTGCAATCATATCTGTACTATTGAGAATAATATGAAGAATTCCTATAATTCAACAACTACCAAAAAATCCAGGCTAGTTAAAATATGGACAAAGGACTACATCCACTGTGGAAAACTATATAGCAACTCCTTAAAAAAAAATTAAAAACAGAATTACTGTATGATCCAGCAAATCCACATCTGGATATATGTGTGCAAAAGAATTAAACAGAGATTTAAACAGATATTCAAACAGATTTTTATATATCCATGTTCATTATGCACATTAGTCAAAGAATGGACGCAACCCAAGTGGTCATCTTTGGAAATGGAAATGAATAAACAAAATGTGACATACACACACACACACACACACATACACGTGTATATGTATATATATGGCTAGGAGCTTAGCCCAGGCTGTTGGTCCAGGGCCTTAGTTCTCCGAATTAGCCTTTCCATGAGTGTTCTTGGTGGTATAGCCTGTTGGCTTGGTTCTTAGAGCAAATATTCAAAGAGAAAGAAATTGAAAACAATCTCTTGAGAATCCAAAATGGTAAAGGGCCACATTCACTGTATACTATTGGTCAAGCAGTTAAAAAAAAAAAGGAAGGAAGGAGATATAAACCCCATCTTTGGATAAAACAAAATGTCAGCAAATCTATAGCCATCTTAGTCTGCCACAACAATTACTTTATTCTAGAACTTTCTCCAACTGAGAGCTTTTGCTTAAGGTTCAGATTGTCCCGACCTTTCACAGGCCTAAATCTAATCCCTCATATGTGGCTCCAGATCTATCTTAAGAGCTTGTCTGCATGTATCCTTCACCTTCAGATCCACTATGAACACCCCAATTAGCTTTTCTATTTATAAATAAGAGTAAGCATGCTATTAGCTCAAGTCACCATTTCATGTGAAGCCACACATGACATAGCTAGACCATCTAGGCATTGGCTGCCATTAGAGCAAGTGCTCATAATTCAGTACCTGTAGACAACAGGCTGGGTCATATGACATGAAATATGGCTTATATTTTTCATGTATGCTGTAAGTATGGAGGCAATAGCTATGTGTAGAATTGTGCAAAGATGTTGAATAATAGCAGTCACCATAATTCATTTTCCTAGAATAAAGTGGAACCCTCAGTGGTACTAAATAAAAATCTTTATATGATATCTACTGCTTCCTAATTAACAATATGTTGAGATAAAGCTGATTTAATTGATTCTCCTTTTTTTACCTTCTTCAAGAAATTGCATGTGGCATTCTCATATTTTCTCTCTCTTTTACCCTTTGAGACTGTCTTTAATATCCACTTAGTGCTATTGTTTGTGTGTAAAAATCATAGTTTGATTTCCCCATGTTACTGCAGTTTAACTAGGATTATTCCTGTCTATTCATATTAGCACTAAAGAGGTAGACATAATTATTTATTTATTTTCTTCCTGATTAATAGACTCTGTCCTTGACCAAATATGAGTCAGGCTCCTCTTAACCCTCTTCTCCACTAGGCTTTGACCTTGGGCTTCAGTATGAGTTTTTGATGGTCTTGATCACCCAGTTTCAGCAAGAATTCTGATAAGTCAATTCCGTAAGAATCCCCCACTGTTCATTTCTAATCATCTTATTCTGATCAAATTCCTCATCCTCCACCATTTCCCAGGTGATATCTGATCACACTAGGCTGCTTTCAGCAAGAATTTGTCAAGTCAGTTTAGCCAGAATCACCCTCTTAACCCCATGTTTCCACTTTGTAATTTTCAATCTACTTGCCCAACCCTGCCCTTTCCTACTTTTCCCTCCCATACTCAGATTAAAACCTAGTGCTATACTTAGGTCTCCTTTCCTCCATTACAGTAGCTCCTGGGTAAAATCTGTTTGTCACTTTACTGTTTTTCTTTAACATGGTTCATTATTACTTGACTTTATGCATTGTATTTCTCATTTTCACCTTTACTTACTGTGAATGAGATTTAGTCTGCACAGCAGACCTTTGACAGAAGATTTGAAGAGAGAAATCCTTAACTAGGGAATATAGATGAGATACAGGGGAATATAAAACCTCAAAAATGACAGTGCAGACAGGAGACTAGAAAAATGTGTCAAGGCACCGAAGTCACATTAATAAGAGTTACAGACATCATCAGATATGGTGTGGGCCTTTAGCATAAACCTCATATGCTCCCAAGTCATAACAAATGCCATCTGAATCAACAGGTCAGATTTTCTAACATATGAAGAGGTACCGTACCCTCATTCTTTCTCTTTCTACTGCCTCTCTTCTCTAGGTGGTACAGAAAAACGAGTTTCCAAGGTATTCACACTACCTGCTCTCTACTTTTCCCACTGAAACCAGAGTAAAACTTTTTAGAATGTATTAGATTATACCTTTCTCCCTGCTTAAAACTCCCCAGTGGTTCCAAGTAAAATTTGAACAGAAGACCAATTATTTGCTGTTGTCTACAAGGCCTTCATGATCTGGCCCTTGTCTGTCTCTCCAATCAGATTTTCTTCCCTTTACTCTCTTAATCCAGTCACAATGCTACATTTTGGCTTTCTACACCCCTTGTTTTCTTTATTTTAAAATTACAGCTCTAATGCTTTTTTCTCAAAGAAGCTTTCTCTGGCATTCCATTTAAAGTATTCACTAGTTGGGTATGGTGGAGCACACCTGTAATCCCAACTTCTTGAGAACCTGAGGCAGAAGGATCACAAATTCAAGGCCACCCTGGGCAACTTAGTGAACTCATAAAAAATGAAGGGACTGAGGATGTAGCTCAGTGGTAGAGGTGTCCTGAGGTCAATTCCCAGTAACAAAAGCAACAACAACAACATCAATAAAAGGTGGTCGCAGGCACTCTCTGTATTATTACCAATATTTTATATTACTTATTGCTACAAGAATCATCACATATTTGTATGTTTGCTGTTGTTTTTATCTACTAACCCCATAGTAACCAACACTTTATTCTTGCATTATCCTTTACTATACCAATACCTAGTATATCATATGTTACTGGTTTTTGTTTGTTTTGCAGTTCTGGAGCAGGTTCATAAGTTCTTAATAAATGTATGTTGAAGGTATGAGGATGAGTTCCATCTTCACAAATGTGAAGATTTTCACTATAAAGCTCTTTCTCATGGATTTACAATCCTGCAACAACACCACAAAATAGCACTGATAAATCTTTACCATCCTCCAATGTGTTTTTTAAATTACAATACAAAAATAATCAAATATCCTAATAGCTATCGAGAGACTTCCCCTTATCAGTACAGATGTGTAGGTTAAACTTGAATATTTGTATAAAAAAAACTTAACTCCATAAAGTTCGTAGAATCTTCTTTTCTTACCCACATTTGTGCCCAGATCTATTAGTTTTAAGTGCTAAGATGTAAATATACCTTTTTAAATTGGCCTACCCAAATGGAATAATAGTGAAAACTGCAAAGAAGCATACAGTCAGGTCAATTAATTACAGGTGCCACTTTGGTAGAGGTAATATAAGGAATGCACCAAGCATAAGGTAGATGTATTATTACAGAAAGAATGGAACACCAAATGTCATATTTGATATTAATAAGCAGTGCCCAAGGAATTTAAAGATTTTGATTAATAGTATTCACTTAGAAAAATCAGGGGCCCACAGCTTAAGAAACAAAATCAAAATCAACAAAAATACAACAGAAATTAAGAGGATCACATATAGTTTCTCAATAACATTTTGAGATTGCTAATTTATGGGATAGACCAGATAAGGTGCAAGTCAAGGAAATGTACAAATGTTAACTACATACCTTGCATGATGACATTAAAAGTACTGTCTGAGAGGAATGTTGGAATTTTAATATGTTCTAGAGGGAAACATTATAGGTATAGCATCAAATCACATCTGCTTGTATCTTGCATAAGTGTTTATCATGTTCATAATAGAGAAATCCATTCTCTTTGATGCCCAAAGGATGAGCTACATGTTCTGCATAACAGCTTAATGTTCTGCACAGGTGATAAGAAGTATAAAATTAGCACATAGCATCTGTTCCCAATGTTTGGCAGCCATGGTTTATTCCAGGGTTCAGCTCATTAGGATTGAGATATTATAGAATGTGAACTTCCCATCTTTCTGCCATGATAAGTTTCAAAGCCAAAATTTCATGGTTAGTTAAAAAAAGTGGTAAAAACTACATGTGCAAATATAAAGATAAATAATAAGCACAACCTCAATGCTGGTGGTAATCCAATCTTGGGGGATAAAATAACAATTACAATGGAGATTCTATAGTAGGTGAATTTCAGTCTTTCTCCTTGATGAATTTCAAAACAAAAATTTTAAGTTAATAGAATTGTACAAAATCAACATATAGATGTATAACTCCAACGCTATCCTATCATCTTGAGAGAGAAAGTAGCAATTAGTACAACCGCATATGATTATGAGGTTGAGAAAAATTATCTCCCTAGATATTGAGATATATGATCTCTTAACAAATCACAATAAGCTGGACCCTGAGGTGCCACAGGCCAAAGTGAGGAGATATCATAATGGTCAAAGCTGTCCAGGTTATTTATAGCTATTACATGGTGACAAGAATTTCTCCAGGCTTCAGGAAGTGATCACTTGGACAGGAATTTAAGGAGAGTATCTAAAAGGATTTTGTCCTATAAATCTCAAGTCACACAAAGACTGGTCCCATCTGTTACTGCCTTTCAGGTTAGGTCCTCCACTTTGATCCAGGCTCAGACATCATCTCATTCATCATCCTTCCAACAGATATTTGAGTATCTAGTAAGTTCCAGACACAGAAGAACGATGCCCATGTGGAGCTTACATTCAGGTAGGGAAACAGACAATAGGCAAGTAAATGCATTACATAGTATATTATATAGATATGTACATACAGTCAAGGAGAATAAATCAAATGAGATGAATGGGAGAACAGCCTTAGGGAATGAAAGAGCAATTCTAATAAGAAGGCTGGAACCAGCCTCACTACGTAAAGGAGATTTGAGACTATTTAAGATGATAAGGGATCCCGTTGTGTGGCTATTTGCCATAAGTGAGCTCCAGGCAGAAGAGGAAGCATGCCTGGAGTGTTCTCAAAATAGCAAGGTGGCCACACATAGGGAGGGAAGAGGACATTATCACAACAGTCACAGAGATTATAGGAACCAGGGCTTGTGGACCCTTAGAATCTAATAGTAAAGTTTGTTGAACAATTGGAGGGTTTTGAGCAGATGGGTTGATGTTAAAATTAGTTAAAATTGCAAGTTACCTCTCCTCCCATACACATTCCAGATGCCTTTTGCACCGCACAATTTATTCCATAGCATATATCATCTTCTTACATACTTTATATTGACTTATACATTATCTTTATTGCTTGTCTGTTTCCTCCAGTTACAATTTAAGTTCCAAAAACCCAGGACTTTTGACCTTTCTCACCCGCCCCCCATGTTTTTTGTAAGTGTATCCCAAGTGCCTGGCCCAGTGTAGGCTTTCAATAAGTAAATACTTGTAAAATATATGATCTGATTTTTGTTTTATAAGAAGGCTCGAAGGCAAAGATGAAGAGGAAAGGATGAGAGAGCCATTTAAGCACAGAAGTGATTTTCCAGGGCACAAACTAAAAAAGAATCAGCTAGAAGTTCTAAGAACAAAGTAAAAAATTATCAGGGGCTTCCGCAAGCCATGAGGAAGGCAAATTTTGCAGTTTTAAATTTAGATAACTGTCTACTAGAATCAAAACAACAATTCTATAAATAAAACAGAATCCAGAGTTACTACAATAAAGTATGTACATTGTTCAATTCTTACCCAAAAATTAGGAGACACACAAAGAAACAGAAAAATATCCAATAGGGAAAAATACTCAGGAAAAAAGGTAATCAGTAAGATCAAGCCTCAAACTTAATATAAAATTTTACCCTTTGAACCACTCTTTTTTAGCTTTGACTAGCTGAGAACTGCTTTACAAAATTACTCTTATTTCATAAACACCAGTTTTTTTTAATTGCTGTGAAGCTATTATTTATGGGACAGTTTTTCAGTGTTAATCTTTTAATAATAATCAGTTATGTCTACTACCATTATTTTTGCCATCACTGAAACAGCTTGGTCACTTATCTCTTAAAATTTCCTGTGACAAATTTTGATGAATATTTTCAATAACGATTACTCCAAGAATGTGGGGTCTTATACACCATATATACTGCTGTTGAATAAAAATTAATGTGACCTTTCTGAAGAAGATCTGATGTGATTATATTTTCATTTTTTAAACTATACAAATTTTATTGTGGCTTAGTATACCAGAATATGCTACTTTGCAGGTATCAGTTATTGAGGTAAGAGATAATAACTACTTGACCTGCTTAGGGTTGTGGCAACTGTAGATGAAAATCACAGATAGTGGTAGAGTTATGTAAATGGTGGGAATAATAGAAATGGTGATTGAGCAAATGAAAGGATTCAAGGACAGCTTGCATGTTTCTGGATTAAGCTTCTAGAGGGGTGATATGCTTCTCTGACATAAAGGACTATAGAAGAAAGGAGGGTCTGTACGGGAAGATGATAACTGTACTTTTAAGACTATGGAATTGGGTGTACTCTAAAGAAATGGTACATGAGTATCCCCAGTCTGAAAATTCAAAATTGGAAATGTTACATGTAAATGGATGGAACTAGAGAACATTATGCTAAGTGAAAGTCAAAGGTCGAATGTTTTCTCTCAGGTGGAAATGAGAGAGAGAGAGAGAGAAGAAAGGAATAAAAAATAAAGGGGGGAATCTCATGAAAATAGAAGGGAGATCAATAGGGTGGAGAGAAAGGGTAGGGTATGGGGAAGTACTAGGGAATGAAATCTACCGAACTATGATATGTCCATGTATAAAAATACCACAATGAATCCTGCATATATAATAAAGAAATATAACACACTAATTAAAATAACAATAATAAAAGGGAGATAGGTAGAATAGAGTAGAGCAAGCGGATCTGGGGAGGGAGAAGAGGAGAGAAAGGAAAAGTAGTGGGGAGTGAGATTTATCAAATTATGCTATGTGCATGTATGAATATGTCACAATGAATTCCACTATTATGTATAACTACAATGCACAAAATTAAAATAAAAAAAAAAGAAAAAAATTGAAAATGCTCCTAAATCTAAAACTTTTCAAGCACTGATAGGACACCAAGGTAGAAAATTCTAGGCCTGATCTCATATGACCAGGCATAGTCAAAATGTAGGTTCATTAAAATAAAACTGTATAAAAGTAGTTCAATTGTGTGTGCAAGGTGTGCATGAAACAAACTAGTTTAATGCTTAGAGTTGGGTCCCAATGCCAAGGTATTTCATTATGTATATGTGAATATTCTAAAATCTGAAAAAAAAGGGGTAATCTGAAACATTTATGCTCACAAGTATTTCAGGTAAGGGAGATTCAATCTCAAAAGAACATGTTATTCTATTTTGGTTTTTTATTTTATTTTTGTTTTTCTTACCTAGCATCACTTTCTCCTTCATTATAACATCCTATTTTTCCCAATAAGGATTTATTTCTCCATCTATGGACAAAATCCATCAAGATTGTCATCAAAAACCTGCCTGCTCTAATTAAGGAAAAGGCACACTATCTAGCTAGGCCAATCTGATGTTAATTTACCTGAATGTGATAGAATTCCTGCTACAAGATGGGTGAGGTGTTTTGTTTCTTAGTTATTTCTTGATTCCAAATTTGGTGAATCTTAATATCCTGTACCCCATCCTTTCTGGTTGTGTCCCCTGAGCTGGTAATTCATCTGTTCCTCTGAGGTCGTGGCAGCCACCTATGATGCTATATGGCTTAACATCTCAGAAAAACAGTGGATCCCATGATCACAGACAGGTCCACTTCAGCATCTTCTTTACTCTCAACCAGGCTGTTGAAATGTTATATTGTGTGAGTTTCCTTACCTGTGGATAAAACATTCTACAAGCACTTTGTCAGGTTGGGGCTCAGGCCCAGGAAACAGATTCAGGATCCCGGTAGGTGGAAGAAGATGCAAGATGAAGTTAGGATAGTAGACAGGCTCTTTTCAGAAATGGCAACAGCCTCTAGCCTCCAGCTTTAGTTTCAGCTCCCAGCTGACTCCATTTTTGCCCCAGTCAGTTCCATTTAACTTCTTTTTATATGCAGGCCAAAGAAGGCACACTACTAGCAGGCTACATAAGTAGGTGTATGCTCACAAGCAAATGTTTATAACCTTGAATACACACTACCCATAAAATAACCAATTCATGACCTTGGCTGCATATTAAAAACATAACCTGCCAGAAGCCTCAGCAAGGGAGGCTAACTATAGCCATTTGGGGCCTCCCTCAACATACTCATATAGTGGCACTGGTGAAGTTCTGTAAGGAGAAAAGACAAAGCCACGCAAAAAATAAATGTCTATCACTGAATAAAAACATTGGGGTAAAGGTTAGGGATGGTAGGAGGGGACTTACCTCCATGCATAGCTCCATGAATATAAATGAGTCTAGTTCTGTGCCACCTGCCTTTCTGTCAGCCCTGGCCTGTAGAGGAGAGTCATTGCCAAATGAATCATGATGCTAAGAGTACTTTATCAGAGCATTCCTGATGGCCTTGCTCTACATGTCTTTTGGGCACCCTCATAGAACATGTCCTCTGGTATGCCTTTTAACTGCACATAATATGTACCTGTTCCAGTATGCCCACACCCAAAGCCTACCTCTTTCTCTACCATCTGATAGTGGACTCAGGCATTTACACTTGGTTTATCTTTGAGTTTTTTTTTTTTTCAATCTGTTACTCAGCTATGTCTTCCCTTTCACTGCAAAAGACAAGGTCCCCTTTGGAAGCATAAAAGCAGCCCTCAACTTTCTACTGTTAGCCTTTAATTTCTTGTTAATGACCCTCAATTTCTCATTTTCCCTGTGCAAAGCAGCAGTACAAACTTAACATTAACCAGCTCACTTTACTACCCTTGTAACATAATTTTCCCCATATGTTTCAAATGCCTAGATCATGGCATCTGCCAGAGTTTTCCCCTCCAGTGAAATATTTTCCTGTTCTGGATTACCTGTGGTGAGATCTTTAGGAATTAAGATACCATCTAGTGCCAGAGCCTACCCATACATAACACTCAGAAGGACCTCCTCTGCCTGCAGGTAGTGATGAAGTCAGTTTCCAGACGGAGTCTTATCACCTGTTTCTTTAAACCACTCTTGGCACCATTTGTGCTAATTTGTGTCCCCCAAAAGAAAATGCCAAGAAAGGATTTGAGATTAAATACCAAGAGATTCACTGGGAGGCAGGGGATGGGGTAACAACTGTGAAGAACAAAGGAGAAGAAACCAGAGAGGGTAAGGGAAGACTTCAGATCATAATGCAGGTCTGACATCTATCAAGGAGAAAAGGAATGGAGAAAGACTGTGTAGGAAGAGTCTTGGAATCCTTTATCCAGACACCTGTTCAAGGAATTCTGAATCTCTTAAGAAAGGTCCTGAATTAGTATCCCTATCATACTCAGACTTTGGCTGAGAGAAGCCTGTGGGAATCATGGCATCTATATAAACCCAAGAATGCATCCAGAAGAACAGCATCTGGAGCCACTGGTCAATTATGCTGTCTGCAGAAAGAAACCTGAATGCTGCATTTTCACAACCACAGATGAGGAGTAGCTGCAAATGAGGCTACAAAGTAGGCAGCTGTCAGATGATGAAGTGCCTTGTATACAGTGCTATGGAGCTTAGAATTTATTGCATAGGTCCTACAGTGTAAGAAAAGGTTTTTGGAAAAGAAAGCACAGTCAAAAAATAGCTGTGAGGTAGGATTAACCAGATAAGGCAGCAAATTAGATTTGATAAGAAAACAGAGCCTCGAATCCCAGATTTCTGTCTTGGGAAATATGCTCTATTTGTTGCATAAAGTTAATATTTTAAGAGAAAAATGAACTGACATTCACCCTTTACTATCAGGGGAAATATTGCATTCTCCTGCCAATCATTCAGGCTTAAAACGGTGGTTCTGTTTCTAACTCAATCCAGCATTATGAAATGCCTACATAAATAATAGATCATCTACACCTTATAAGAGCTTGTTCCCTTAGCCCAGTGTTAATAGCACATACTGCTATATCCTAAAGCTTTGTATTGGTGTCATGGAAAAAAAATCTAAATTCTTCACAATGAAAACAGATTGGTTTTTAGAAGAAAGCTGGTATAGGTAAAGTATGTTTGTAGTTAGGTAAATTCAGGAAGAAAACAGTCTCAGTCATTGAAGGTGGAGAGCCAGCAGCAAAGTCAAAGCAGCCACCAACTCATCTGCTCCTCAGGAGAAAAGAATCTCTGGCACCCTCAAATGAGGATTGTCCCAGGCAGAAATAAGCCTTTGTCAGCTGGCACTTGCAATGGAGAACTCAAAAGAAACATGAAGGACTCTGAAACCAGCCCTCTCTTAAGATTCTCCTGGAGAGTTGGAGGATCCTCCAAGAGGGATTAGAACACAGAAAAGAGTTCAATCAATACTCCATATCTGTGGGCTCCACATCTTCAGATTTTGCCAAACAAAGTTTGAAAACATTTGGGAGAGGAAGAAATTGTATCTATACTAAACGTTTACAGTTTTTTTCCTTGCTATTTTCCCTGAATTATACAACTATTTACATTGAATTTACATTGTTAGCTATTATAAGCCATATAGAGATAGTTTAAAGTGTATGGATGGGGTGTGTAAGTTATCTGCAAATACTAAGCCATTTTTTATAAGGGATTTGAGCCTCCTGGGATTTGGTTATTTGCAGGGGTCCTAGAACCAATGCCCCATGGACAAATATGCTTGAAAGGAGACTGAAGGAAGAGACAGTGAGAGAAGAGCAAATTGGGGATGAAGATAAAAATTGGTCTTATTAGAGGCTTTACCACTTTTCTATAAAACACAGGAGCAAATTTAATTAAGTAGAAACTTCAGCCATCCAATTTTTGTTGCTTTTAGATGTTTATCTGAACAATTGAATTTAAAAACAAAACAAATACATAAAGCCAACTGCTTCGTTGCAGTACAGTGGTGACAGGAGAGGCAATGTTCAAGAAGAGGACGCAGGACTCCTGCCTACTACTGTCACACACTATCACCCTGCCCTTTACCATTAGAAGCTTATACATTTTTCTTTCTGAAGAGGGTGTTAATAAATAATCTCCATACTTCTACCGTGGGACATGAGAAGAAAACTATTAATTTTATATTAAAGTGCAGGGATTGTTGTATATGCCCAATAACAATTAATAAAATAGCCAATCAAACAAAAGTGTTTTCAAAAGCTCCTTTGAATCATAGCTTTGTTTTCCTTCAAAAATTAATGAACCCTAAAATTTTATTT
This sequence comes from Marmota flaviventris, assembly GCF_047511675.1. Lineage (NCBI taxonomy): Eukaryota > Metazoa > Chordata > Mammalia > Rodentia > Sciuridae > Marmota > Marmota flaviventris. Next base: position 68,495,483 of record NC_092504.1, on the reverse strand, counting down.
AAATGTCACACTGTGTCTTAAAATATAATAAATATTTGTTGTGCTTTTTCTAGAGAGTAAAGTAAAAGATTTGGCTTTACATTATAACAAGGATAATATTCTTAACATCCACATTGAAATTATAAGTCCAATGAACTATTAAAAATGGTGATGTTGAATTATTTCTGAATGTATTAGTTACTTTCATTGTTTATAAAAGTATTAGTCACTTACATTTTAGCAATTTTTGTGGATACACAAATTTTGTGTATGTCCTTTGAGGACATAAATGATATACTATTTGTAACCTTTCATTCCCTAGCCAATGCCCTGCAAATACTAAGACATTTAACTATGCTGAAACAAATCAGAGATAATGTCAATATTTTACACCCGAAGAGCAAAAGGAAGAAAGATGATATTGATAAAAGGAAATAGAAAGGGAAGATGATTTTAGCGAAGTTAGGTCATCCATAATTGAACGTCTACAAAAAAAATCATTGTTCTCTAATAAAATGTATTGATAGCCTCATAAAGTCTTCTCTCAAGCAACATTTTGGTCATGTTTTAGTGATTCTCTAAATTTGCTCTTAGAGAAAAGGGCAGTCATGATATCCAAGCAGAGGTACTGTGCTGCTAAAGTGGGTCTTTCTCAATTTACATAATAATGTAATTCAATTCCATCATTTTCTTGCTTCAAACTTCTCAAATATTTATCTCAAATATTTTGTCACAGCAAATCTATTAAAATTACATAAAGTTTCTGTCTCTTTCTACAACATCTGAAAACAGACATACCAACTTCAGGTTGCATTCAGAACCACACCAGAAATTTGAAGAAGAAAATGTTTATTACAAAGGAATGTTGTGTTAATCATAATAAAAGGGATAAATGAGAACTGTAAAGAATAGAAATAACAAATGCAGAAAATAGCTTCTTTTTCTGGAACTGAGGTAAAGTGAACAAGGAAGGAACTAAAATCATAGAAAAAAATCTACCCTCCCATCCCAACCTTGTTAAGGAGGGTGTGCTGGCCAGAGGAACACACAGCCCCAACAGGGTACAGGCCAGAAAGAATGTGCTGAAGGAGATTCACAGGAAGTAGCTCACCTGGTGGCTAACAAACTTCCAGGAGGGCTGTTAAGCCTCATGCTGGCTGTCAATGGCTACAGAGATAAGTGTCATGGAACTCCACATGCAAATCCACTGGCAGCCTTGCTGAAGAAAAGCGCAAACCTGACCCTCAGGAGAAATTTCCTTCTTGCTATGGCCTGAAGTGACTCTCTAGCACCCTTGATTGACAATGTTGAATGTTGCACAAACTGGCAATAGAGTAGGGTAGGGCAGGGCGCTGCTCCAGTATCAGAAGGCATCACAAAGAATGGCACATTGCAGCTGATGGGCAATAAATTGACAAATGACACAGTTTGAGAAGGTCTATTTCAAAATAGAAGGTTCAAAAATTACTGAGAGATCTTAAGGGGAAACCTTGAAGAGAAGGCAGTTTTCCTACAGAGTAATTGAGTTTGACACACAATCTGAGAGCCCTGTTCAGGAATTGGGAGAGGCAAGCCATGTGTATTAAAAAGTGGTGGCTAGAAATAGAGACATACAGTGATGTCAAACTGGAGCTCTAATTTAAAAGTCACAAGGGCAGAGGCTTTGAAATGAAGATATTGACTTATAATCTTGGGGCTTCTCACTTGAGCAACTCCAGATAAAGTGCTCCAATGCTAGGAGCAGGTAATATTTGTACTCTGTATGAGTTCATTAATGATGATTAATGACCACCACAGGCAACATAGACAATACAACTAGTGAATATAAAACCCCAGGTAAAGATTAAGGCTGCTTGTTGGTAATAGTGTTATGGGTCAGGGTCTGGCTCTGATTGGTGATGGGGTGGACAGGAAAGCAATAGAGAAAACTGTGCTTCTAGCTACAATTTACTTTTTATGTTAACTATAGACAGAATTGGAACTGAGAAATTTTAGGTGATATTTTAGAATTAAAATACCAATATTCCACAGGATTCAACAAAATACACTCTAACACCATGTGTTCCACCACCTGAATAATAGTCCGTTCCTATAGTGTTAGTTTTAAAGGTGGGATGTATGCCCACCTCTTCCTGCCCTCAGGTAGGACATCAATAAGGATAAAAATCAAACAACTTGAGATAACAAACTCCAGCAATTTGAAAGACATAAATAAGCACATTTCTATAGAAAGTGCAAGTTATATAAAAAATATAGCAGTCACAATTCCCCTAACTTGATACTATTAAAATCTAGGGGGCACTCTTGCTGACATCTTATCCTCTAGAATCACACCTTTTAAAAAAATATATTTATTTATTCTAATTTGTTATACATGATGGCAGAATGCAATTCATTTCATAATTCACATATAGAACACAATTTTTCAAGTCACTAATTGTACACAAAGTATTTTCACACCATTTATGTCTTTTATACTTAGCAAATAACTACTCTATAATGAACTAAGAATTCATGACACCTACACTTAGACTTGCATTACACATGTTTACATAATATATATAACAAAAGTTTATATAACAAAAAAGCAGCAAATATGTATTTGGGATAAATATACCACATAACGGTAAACTAATTATCTTTGGTTACTTATTATGCCAAGAGTTATTAATCAAAGCTAATAAAATGTAACTACTATCAATTTTCCAATGTACAAAAAATCACCTGAATAAGTTATTTTAAAGTTGACATTTATTAAGAATATAGTAAAACAGTAGAATTTCAAGTATAACTTTGCAAAATTTCAAATTAGCCTAAGTTACTCAAAAAGTACGTTTTTTGTTGATGATTCAGAGATTGCCAATATTTTTATATATTCTAATTTTGTGATACTGATTAAAATTTATTGTGCAGTATGAAAGTCTAGATCATGCTTTACATTGTATAAAGGGCAGAATTTTTACTGAAATTCCAAGTGTCGTAGCTAGTTTTAAAGTAAGTTTTCTTTAACTTAATTTTTATCAATCTAATTGTTTCCTTATTTCTCTTCCAGTTTTTTTTATTTGCAAAAAATATAACATACTAGTTCAATTGAGATTTTCCAGATTCAAGCAGATTATGCATAATAATGTTTGTGCTTTATATGTATGGTATTCAGGTTTGTGGTGTCCTTATTACAAGTCTCATTCTTTAGAATTATCTCCTCTGTCTATAGTTCAAATCCAGGCACAAATAATGCAGTGATATCTGATTTCAATACCTATCACACCTCCTTGCCAATCTTCTTGTCCCCTTAGCCTCACATTGAGGATTATAAAAACAAATTAGATTGAAATTTATAAATCTTCACTATTAATGTTTTCAATAAATTCACAAAATATAGAGCCTATAATCTTCCATGTGGCAATTTTTCAACTTCTTTGTTCTATATTCTGCCTGGGCTTTTCAAAGGAATGAGCTCCCTCTTACCAAATGCTAATTTTTATAACTTTCTGCCAAAAAAAGTACATGCAATTTACTTTATCTAAAATTTAAAATAAAACATGTTCATTGTAGAAAGTTCAATAAACAGAAACTAATAGATTGAAGAAAATAAAAATCACCTGTAATTCTATCATCCAAAGGATACCCATTGTTACCAGTATTATAAACCTTCTTCTATACAGTTGTCTTTTTTAAAAGGGGAATCATATTATATATAAACTTCTATAAACCGTTTTCTTTTTCAGATAAAAATTTATACTTTTCTTAGTTATAATCATTGGATTGAAAGAAACAGAATACTCAGATACTCTTAGAATAAAAGTAGGTTTGGCATACAGATGCTTGATGATATGCATTCAGTCCAGATTACACATCATCTTACAACTCCATTGCCAAAACAAGACCACAATACTTTCTGTATGCCTTAATTCAAATTATTGAGAGAAAATTTGAGTGATATTATCCCTGATTCAAATACCTATAACTACTCCAGTAGCATCACCTGACAGAAAAAAAAGGTTACCTAAGTGCACCCCTTAAGTAGGGCCAGTAATTTAAATATAAAATGATTAGAAGCAAGATGAGAACCCCAAACATTTCTACTATAACATTGAACCTCTTTCATCATCATTATATACTCATTATATCATTAATTTTTTAATTTTGGTCTGGAGATTGAATCCAGGGTTTCCTTCAGGCTGAGTACACACTCTACCACTGAGCTCTACCCGAAAGCCTGCACTACCTCATTTTCAAGGTGTTTAATTAATGATAATCTGTTTAAATAACCTATTATTTTGGATATTCATGTTGATTTCGATTTTTCACTTACACACTAAGCTGCAATGCTTATAGTTATATTTGGAGGAACATCTGAACTTTTTAAAATTAAATTCTTAGAAGGAAACTCACTGAGTTGTGGGTATAATAGAGACTATGAGGTATCCACAAAACTCTGTTTTCTCCTCTCTTTAACACATGGCTGCTGAACTAATCTGCATTCCCCAGCCTTCTCTACAGATCAGTGTGACCCTTTGATTATATTTTCACTGATAAAATGAGCAGAAGTGATGTGTGTAATTTCTAGACTTGGATCTTCATAACTTTGGTCTTGCCTTCTTTGTGCTTTTTTTCTCCTTCCTACCAACTGGAACTTGGATATGATGGTGATCTAAATTTGACCCTGCACCTGACAACAGTGTCTTATAGTGTGGCTGAGCCTCCCTTCTGGACTGAACACAGATTGAGCAAAATAAAAAGAAGTTCACTTTGGTGTTACTCAAGTGAAGTCTATTAAAGCAGATTCCTTTTTCTTTCTTCTTTCTTTTTGTTTTTTTTTTACTACTGGTAATTGAACCCAAGTTCTCATGCATACAAGGCAAGCACTCTATCACTGAGCTACACCTCTAGTCCTTTTTAAATTTTATTTTGAGATGGAGTTTTGCAAGTTCCTTAGGATGGCCTGGTGATCTTCCTGCCTCAGCATCCGAAGTAGCTGAGATTATAGGCCTGCACCACAGCATCCAGCTAGTTTTTAAATATCTATTTTTAAAATATATTTAGTTGTAGATGGACATTGAAACTTCATTTTATTTATTCATATGTGGTGTCAAGAATTGAACCCAGTGCCTTATATGTACTATGGAAGCACTCTACCACAGAGCCACAATCCCAACCCCAAATATTTTATGTGATTTATTAAATTGCTGTCCAGAAAACTCACACCAACTTTTGTTTATTTTAGCATTGTATGAAAGTTCTATTTTACTGTAACTGATTCATATTAGAGTATTCATTTTTTAATCTTTACTTTTTTTAATGTTAAGTGCTCCACCACTGAGCTACAACCCCAGCTCATTCATTACTTTTTTTAAATGTGAAAATAAACTATCATGAAATATGAACATCTTTCAAAGGTTGTTGACCATTTATGGGTCCTCATTTATGAAGTTCTAGTTTCTATCCCTTGACCATTTTTTCTGTCATATATTTGTAAGAAATATATTTCACAACTTTTCTAGAAAGGATGAGAACAAGATAAAATAAGTTGAACAAAACATTGATATGTATGAGACTAGAAGATGGCACAAGTGAGATTTATTATGCTATTCTCTCTGTATGTTTATCCTCTGTATATTTTAGTTTCTACAATAATTTGTAAATGCATTTCCTTGATATGTTTACTGAAAATACCTAAAAGAAATAGCCAAACCTAGTGCCAGATTCTGATCTTTAAGTATCATAAGGAAATAAACCTCCTTAGAAAAGTGTCTGGATTCAGCTATGGATCAGGAAATGGATAACACAAATCTTGTACATCTTGTTATAACAAATGACAAGGAAGTCACCAAACTGAAATAGGATTATGTCAAAAATACATAATAGACTTTTTGGATAAAGATGGAATATTTTGAGCATAAAAAATAATGACTTCAATTGATTAAAAATTATTTTATAGAAATGCATTAGTCTTAATGGTATTCATAAAGATAATGAGCCAAAACCCCAAAACTCAAAATAATGCATCAGAAACCATCCAAGGTAAATAGGGCACCCATCCCTTTCTTTGAGAGTGGCAATTAAAGAGGAAAAATATGATATAGTCCCATTAATCCTGTGTAATATATTTCAAGTAGTCTGTCTTAGTCCATCTCTGTTGTTATAACAAATTATTTAAAACTGGATAATTATAAATAATGGAATTTTTCCACAGTTTTCAAGGCTGAGAAGTCTAAGATCAATAGCACTGGTAGACTCCATTTTGGATGAGGGCTGCTCTCTTCTTCCAAGACAAACCTCTTACTGTGTCCTCACATGGGAGAAGACTAAAAGGGCAGTTTCTTAACACTGTTGCATTGTGAGTTATTTAAAATATAGGTATACATCCACTGCCACTATTTATGAAATATTGTGGATTTTTTCCTTGAGATTAGTCAAAGATTAGCAAGCCATTTGAACACTAAGTATCTAGAATGTGAAGACAAGCTCTATAACTATTTCAGCAATGTTTGAAGTCATACCAATCCTGTACTTTACAAAATTTTACTAAAAATTAATGAAATTAGAGGACTCCAGTTCAGCTGTGTCACAACCTCCTCTTCCCTGTGCCTGTCAGAGCAAGCATTTGATAGAAAACCAGATGCAGTATTTAAGGAAATATCCAGGCTTATGGAGTTAAAATGGCAGACTTCCTAGGTAATTTCTGATGGCCAGAATGTATGGGCTGGAATGAGAATGTATGAACTAGAGTGAGAAAAGAAATTCTATTGTTTCTGTGGTCACAAGCATACTGTTTTTTACAAGTTGGTGGAACATGATGGATGTACCCATGGTATATCAGTTAAAGAGTTATACCATGCTTTTCACACATATGGCAGATTTTCTTCATTGGGATTCTTCATGATAAATGCTGTATCTAATGCACAGGTGAGAGGTGGCAGCTATGAAAATGACTGTTTAAAAGGAACAATGCTCAAATTTGGTTCTTCATTGGTTTAATGTTGATATTTGGGTCACTTATTGCTTCCATGTAGATTCTTTTCGGTGCATATGTTACCTAAAATACTGATGTTTATCCAGGACTAGCTGTGTTTTTTCAAAATGCTCATATGCCTTTTAAGACTCTGATCTATAAATTTGGAAGAACTAGAAAGCTCTGGACCCATCACTTATTAAATCATATTTTCCTTTTGTTATATTCTATTTGTATACAAGTGTCTATCTCTTGATTTAAATTACACATTGCCAAATGAAATAGATTGCACATTAAATGATTTATTTCTTTATATTTAAAAAATAATGAAATTATTGAGAGTCTCCTTTAACATTTCATATTTACCTACAAGAGGTAACAAGCAGTTAGTTCTTCACCCTATCATAGGTAAATGGCTGAAATGATATAGCCAATATAGTTGCAAACCAACAGGCATTACTGTTACAGAAAAAAATTATCAGACGAGGCATAATGAGCAGTCTTGAGGATATGAAACATGTTTCTTAGAATAAATTTCCACACATAAGAACATGCTGTAATATCAATGTTTCATCAAAGTCTAAGTAGGTATCATTCACTAGATTCAATTTCAATAATGAAGTCCACTTAACACAACTTTTTGTGTAAAGTCACTAAAGAATATAAGAGAGATAATATAACTTTCATAAATAAGTTGTTTAATAAGAATGATTTCTAGAAAAATTACATATATAACCAAGCTGAATTGCCTAAGATTAAAAAAATATATATTCCTAAATGGATTTTAGTGACAATGCAACTCAATTCATTTATTTCCTCATTCATCAACACAAAAGCAAAATTTAATTTCACACGTAACACAAAGTGCTTAGGATGTCATAAACAAAGTTAATATTTAAATTTATAATAAAATCTCTAAATATTTCTTAATGTACAATGGTCATGGAAATTTTTCATACTGTATAGTAAGGTGATTGGTTATCTCATTCAAGTTATAGACTAGTGTGTTTTCAGCACTATAACAAAATATCTGAAATAATCAAATAATAAAGAGAAAACATTTATTTGGTATACAGTTTGGGATGTTCCAGTTCATGATTGGTTGGCTCATTGCTTTTGTGTCTGTGATGAGGCAGCACATTATGGTGGGGGCACAGGATAGAGCAAATCTGCTCACTTCATGACCAGGAGGTCAAAGAAAGAAAGAGGAAGAGGCTAAGGCCTAGTATCCCCTACAAGAATATGTCCCCAATGACCTAAAAACTTCCCACTAGCCCAAGTCTTAAAGGTTCCCAGCACCTTCCAAGAGCACCACTCTGGGATCAAGCTTTTAACACGACTCTTCTTATCATTATTGTATCTTGAAATTACTGACAAAACCCACACATTTGAAAGCCATGGCAGGTGTGGCATTTTCTTATTTGCTTACTAAACATTGTCGGTCTTTGTTCCAATTCACATTTTCTGTATGGGCTGTCTCTGTATATTTTGAAGGGACTAGTTTGGTTAAAAGTCGATCATGGTCAAGAATCTAAAACATCGTCACATGGCAAAAACTGAATTAGCAGGAGTATCTTTGCATATTTGGTTTAAAAGAAGATAATTTAGGGATTCTAAAATCTAGAACAAGTGTCTCTGTCACAGTTTTTGAATTAGATTACTAGATAGGTAAACGGGATGTAGAATACAAACAGAATTCATAAGGAAACACAAGCATACATGGAAAGACTCATCCTTTTAACAATAAAAATGTTAAAGCAAAAATGAAGTAGCCATTATAAAATTGAACCAGGCACAGGCCAACTGCTTATGACATAGCACCCTGAGAGTGAGCAAGCAAGAGGAAGCCTCTGTGATGTCGCCTATACTGTGGGGCTCCCGTGCCTGCTCCTGTTTGACATGGAGACTGGTCAACATTCAAGGACCAGCCTGCAAATTAAATATTAGTCAACTTAACTCCTATCTTTTCCTTAAATTTAAAAAGTAGAAGTGATCAATGTTTTTTTATATCCAATGAATATTTTGTGTATCTATATGAGAGACCATGTATGAGCCTTTGAATTTTTTGTAATATGGAAAAAATCTTTGCAAAATTATTTAATCTCTCTGAGATTCATTTTACTCATCTTTAAGATGGCAATTGTAATAACAATAATGTCATGCTGACAGATTTGTTATGAACATCAAATTAAACATTATGTAAAAGTACATTGTGAGACATTCTATCAGTGTCAGTTAATAGTATTAAACATTTTAGTAAGAGGTTTATACCTGTAGGGTATTGAGATGGAAGATGAGCAAAGAATTATGTGAGTGACCTACATAATGTTATTTGTATGGAAGTTTTACTGTTTCTAAGACTTTTAAAAAATGACATTAAGATTTCATGACATTATAATAACACGGAATGCTAGGAACTGACAAATAATAAATCTTCTCCAAGACAGTTACCCTGAAATATTCATACAAAATATGTATGGGAGAAGAAGGAAACAATAAATAAGAATACCATCCATGCTTAGGTTTCCAAATACCTCCCACATTGGAAACTCTGGGGGAAGGAATACCTTTAATCATCTTCAGTCCCATTACTTTAGCTTAAATCAATTTAAGATATGTATATAAAGAGGTTACAACCAAATTAATTTGTTTGCATAATGTGAGAGATAATCATAAATATCAACTAGATAATCTTATTATTCCATGCACATTTTAGAATCCCACAAATGACCAAATTTAACATAGATGACTCCAAATTTAAAATTTTACTTCTATTCTTCTTACAATATCTCTCCATTCTCAAAAAAAAAATCAGTTATCACTTCTATGTTGATTACTACCAAATAATTATCTTTGATCCAATTTTCTCCTTAGAATTTTAGTTCTTCATCTTAAACTGTGTTTGAGGCATTTACATTCATATTTCCCAACCTCCTTAAAATTAATTTTTATAATCTGCATTCAATTCCTCCTCACCTACCCAGTCACCTAGCCCCAGGTCTAAGAGTTAAGTGCTCTTGTTATCTTGATTGAGTTGGAATTTCATTATTAACAGCTCTCTCTTGTTCTCCAAACCCAGGAGAAATCCTCTTGGTTTTTTCCTTAAAAACATTCATGTCATCCTCCCTCCTTTCCTATTCTGATACCACCACTCCAGGTCAGGCTTCACCTTGCTTTATAGTTAGGCTTTTTCTCTCACCTTCCAATCTCCAGTTCTTCCCTAACAGGCCCTGCCTTCTGCAGATAGACTAATCTTCCTAGAGTATTACTTCCCCAGTGGAATGCTTCTGTTATAGAATGTTCAAACTTCCTACTATCCATAGAATAAACACTCCCAAATCTGGCATCAAATCTGGCATTCAAATTTGACCACATTTAACTTTTCCTAAGACACACATTACAACCTTCACACAAGCTGGAGAAATGCCTTTATTCTAAATATGTTTTGCTCTTTCCTGCCTCCTCACATTTCATCACATCATAGATGGATGGAAATGCTTTTTCTCCTCCTTTGTTCCTCACACTTCCATTTGCTTATTTATTAAGCATGTTTCAGGCATCACCTGTTCCAGGTGCTATGTCAACAGAAGTGAATAAGCCATGACCCCTATCTCAATAAACCCATGAGCTCAGAAGATACAAAATAACTAATGCAACAATCCTGTAATAGAGGCATAAACAAATGGAAAGATGTCCACATAACATCAGCTACACAGTCCAATTTAACTTTGTTTTTAAAATTTCAGAGACATGATTCAAACTTTAAGTGGGGAAGTCTACTTTGCTCACCCTGAATGGATGGGGAGTAAAATTCATAATGAGGTTAAGTAGAGTCAACCTACTACAGCTAAGAAAAACCAAATGAATTAAAGTGAATGCAGATTTCAGATGGTGTTTCAAATACTTCTAGAACCCATCTCTTATGTGTTCATGGAACAGCAAGTGGGATAGAGGGTAGTGCAGACCACCTTCAGGGGGTGGGAGAGGTAGGCAGGGAGGAGAGTGTCCTACAACTTCTGAACAGGTGGACAGTCTTCTGTCTGTACTCCTTGAGTAGAGAACTCACTTTGTTATGTTTCCCATCTGCTGCTATTTGTACTGGTATTGACCTCAAATACCCTGATGGAGCGAGCCCTGCATTATCCAGGCTTTACCATATTGGCAACCACACTGTTCTGAGTTGGGGTTAGCTTAAAAGGATATATTATTGATCCAACAGGCATTTTCTATGCTCCCTTGGACCAAGACAGTAATTTCAAATGTGACTGCAAAAAATGGTCATATGTATAATAATGGATGTTATAAACGTAAATGGTGTTTGTAATTCAGTTGGTGGTGATCTATCACTTGTTTCATTTGCATCCCTGTGGAAACAGTCTAATAAAGTGTTTATTTTCTCAATCTGTCATGCAAAAGTTTATCTGCTTCCTACTCATTCTTGCAGGAAGTCACAATTCTCATTATTTTTTAAGTAGAGTCAGTAACCCTTTTGTATTATGCAGAACCAAGCAATCAATCAAGCTGGAGAGTAAGTGCATATGTTGGACTAAAAACAATGACAAAATGGGACGTTGAGAAAAGATAAGAGAGATGAAGTGGATGAAGAGTAAGAGCAGATGCCTTTATAATGCCCTCCTGGAAGGAATAAAGGAAACTGAGGCAAAGCAGAGTAGACATTTAAAAAGTAAACATTGTTTAGATTTAGTAGCTAGGCACAGAGATCTGTGTAAGGGAGAGAGGGATGCACTAGGTTCAGAGATATACCAGACATCAGAAATACAGGGGTAGGATACCGGACCACCTTCAGGGGGTGGGAGAGGTAGGCAGGGAGGAGAGTGTCCTACAACTTCTGAACAGGTGGACAGTCTTCTGTCTGTACTCCTTGAGTAGAGAACTCACTTTGTTATGTTTCCCATCTGAAACAGCTAAGTAATTGCATCCCTGGAGCTGTTGAGGAGTTCCACTAACCATATTGTATACACAAAGAACTATAAATATTGAGTCTTTGTGCCCCCAAGGAATCCACAGCTCAATTAGACAAACTGTTCATGTTTACGTGGAGGGAAAAAAAATATTTTCGATGCAGCACAGTTTTCCTCCCCAGGTTCAAGTTCATTTTGTAAAAGTTCCACTATACTTGAATTCACTTCTACATAACTTTTGGCAACAATTTTATCTCTATGTTGATTGATTTGTGTGTGTGCGTGCGTGTGTGTGTGTGTGTGTGTGTGTGTGCATGCGCACGCTCGCTTGCGAATGCATGTGTGGGAGTGGTGTTGGGGATGGAACCTAGGGTCTTGTTTATGCTAGTCATTTCTTCTATCACTGAGCTATAACCTCAGGCCTAGATTGATTATTTCTTGATGAGGATAGTAAAAAAGGATCCAGGATCTGGGTTCAGAAAATAGAGGTAAAGCTGATGGCAGAGAAGCTGACTTTTTTTACTTTTTTGCAGTTACATCTTAGGAGAGAAAAATCAAGAGAAAGCAGGAGGGGCTTTAATAGTACTCTGGCACTAAGTGTTCAGAAAGCATACACTGAACTTAAGCCAATAAATCTCATTATTCACACAGAACAAGATGCCACCTCATGTAGAAAGATATTCTAAATTGTTTTGCCCGCTGAATATGTGAAAGAATATACTACACACTGTATGTATTTTATATTAACATTACCTCAGGGGTACAAATATTAATTGGAGTGTCTCTAAATCATAATATTTTACTCTTTCATTACTGGAAGACAGAGCATGTGTATATTCAGCCTTTCTTCTTGATAATTTACCAACCTGAAATACCCTTAGTCCACATGCCCAACTCATTTTTAAGTCTGCTTTCAGACTGTCCCTCTTTGTCAAGCCTTCTTCTACTACCGCCACTTCTATAATAGTCAGAGTTGAGAGTAAAATGGTATGTTTTGAATTCTCTCTATTTGATTCAATGAATTTAGTAAAAGTTTTTCCTTTTCCAACTTTCACATTTTGCTAACATGATGTGGGATTTAAATCTGAATTGTTAATAAATTAATATATCTCTTTTCTTCTAAGATTATTTATGCTGTTTGAATTCAGTTTACAAGCAGATTTGCAATTATTTTTCTTATATCTTCTACCACCTTAAAGTAAAATGATTTGACTTTCTTTGAACACCTAGCACCTATATATATAATTCAATTGAAAAGCAATTTAGTATCTTTAAATGGTTCTCATGCATATCAGGAATTATTTACATTTCTTATTTTGTTTATTTTGTAGGTTTCTCCAAACATATTTTAATATTTTTAAAGACTCTATAATTGTCTTTATGTGCCATACCCCCTCACATAGTGACTTGCTCATTACTTACTTGCTTAATACAAAAAAAAAATTACACAAAATATAAGAAGTATATTGCATACCTGGAATCCAATTTGGTAGATTATTTTTTTCTTTAAATAAACTGTTTCAGATATATTGGCATTGCATGTATATTTTTGCATGCTGTTTATATTCATGATTGTGGTTTCAAGTTATGGTAGGTTGCTAAAAATGGAACTTTCCAGTGTTTTCATTTTTATTTTCTAGAAGAATTTAAATAGTGTTAGCAATTGTTTTCAAATGAGTCCACAAACTCTTTTTCTCTTTTAATTTCCTATCATAACGAAAGTAGAGAAACAAAAGCCTGAAGTCCTTAGTTTTGCAGTTAAAAGATCACAGTCAGTTTAAGAAATGATCTGACCGGGTATATAAATAAACATAACTAGTTTCCCTACCACCATGGTTCTAGTTTCCAAGCTTCTGAATGGTCTTCTATCTGGACAGAGCTCCTCTCTGTTCTCTCTCTGTTCTCTAGAGATGGAGAGGAAGTGAGTGCAGTGGATGCTGGTAGAATATCTGAGAAGGGAAAAATTCTCTCCACCCTTACATACAGAGCCCACACTATTAAGTCCCTTTAGCTCCCGAAAGAGAAAGAGGATGGTGATGATCTCCCAGGAAATACTGGGAATCTGAGATTACAAGAGATCTATTCTTAGTGTCTGGTGTGTTGCCCCAGAATATGCTGAGCCCAGAAGAATTCTTTGACTTTAAACGAATGGAATTTTGAGTAAAACCTCTGCCCAATGTCTAGGAGGCAGGAATGACCCAGACTCACAGAGAACTATACAACATACAGAAATCAATAAATGTAATTCATCACACCGATAGACTTAAAGATAAGAATCATATGATCATCTCAGTAGATGCAGAAAAAGCATACGACAAAATACAGCACCCCTTCATGTTCAAAGCACTAGAAAAACTAGGGATAAAAGGAACATATCTCAACATTGTAAAAGCTATCTATGTTAAGCCCCAGACCAACATTTTAAATGGAGAAAAATTGTATTCTAAGAACTCTTGGTGAAGCAGCCAAATCTTCCTGGTGGTTTGAGTACTGTGAAGGCAATATTCACGGTCCCATTGTGAGAGAGGGACTTGGGCAGAGAACATTGAAACTTACGATCAAAAGTCAGAAAAAGTAAGCCAGGACATGGAAGGTGACATTGTGTAAGATGGCTATACTTGGGATTGTACCCCCAAAAGTAGATGCCAAGCAGCTCTGGGAGGAGAATGTTGGAGACAGCTCACACCACCACACTATGAATACACATAATTAAGTCCTTTGAAGGTAAATGCTTTAAAGACCAGGAGATGAAGGGAAGGAAATTCTGTCTATCTGAAAATGATTATTGTCTACAATAATAGGCCCCTGAAATAATATGGCTATTTTCAATGTGGTTGGGTTTAGCCATAGAAAAACAAGGTGATATTTTACTATACCTGATAATGTATAATACTGTTGCTTAGAATTTTTATAAATGTCATAATGGCCTAGAAATTTTCTGTCCCTTGAGAATTTCAAAAGATTGGCTTATAAAGCTGTCTGGTCTTGTATATTGAGGAGGATAGTTTTCATTTTTAACAAGTTTTTCCGTTTTCTCCATGGCTATTGATAAACTTTGGTTTCCAAATTCGATGTGCATCAGTTTCAGACTTGTACATTTTGTTTGAAATGAGAAGTATTGTTTTTTTAATATTTACAAACTTAATGCCATCAAATTATCTCTGGCACCATTATGTAACATTTGTCATTTCCTCTGTCTCAATAGTAGAACTAATTATTCTTAATGGCATCTATTTACTTTGTGAGGTTTTTCCCCTTATTAACTTTGAAAGAAGTCCTCTATTTTCACAGGTCTTTAAAAAAAAGCATGTGATGGGGGTGTAGCTCAGCAGTAGAGTGCTTGCCTAATTCATACAAGGACCTGGTTTAATACCCTGTACCACAAAAAAAAAAAAAAAAAAAAAAATATATATATATATATATATATATATATATATATATATATATATGTGTGTGTGTGTGTCTCAAAGAAAACAAACAAGTGTTGAATGTAGAAGTTTAGAGTTTAAGTTCTAGAAATTAGAGATTTACTGTATTTGAATCTTGACTTAGCTCCCTACCATAAGACCTAGGGTAACTTATTCGATCTCTATATGCATTTTTCTTGCCAGTAAGCTGGAAGTTAATCATTGAACCAAACCTGTAGAAATATTATATAAACTAAATCAGTTACTACATGTAAAGTTAGTGGAACAGTACCTATAGCATATAATCTCCAGACAGTAGCTGTTGTAGTGGTTGGATGTAGCTTACTGGCACTCAGCATTCATTCCAGCCTACTTCTAAT
Source organism: Marmota flaviventris (assembly GCF_047511675.1). Classification (NCBI taxonomy): domain Eukaryota; kingdom Metazoa; phylum Chordata; class Mammalia; order Rodentia; family Sciuridae; genus Marmota; species Marmota flaviventris. Next base: position 68,479,840 of record NC_092504.1, on the reverse strand, counting down.
GTTACTTTCTGAACAGTACACCCAGAAAATATAAAACCAAACCCCCTCACTTCCCTTTGAGACAGGGATCTGGATATGAATTCAAATCTAGCTATTGCTAGTGTCTGTCCTAGTAACAACAATATCAAGTCTTTCTGCAAAAGCAAAAGTGGCAAACAGGAGGTTGCAATGGCAGCAGCGGTATCTCTTGATCCAAGATTTCTGATTCTTGGATAAAAATCTCTGGTAAGTGTGATCTTGAACTCAGCTGCTCCAGTTGTAGCCTCTTAAATCTCAATCTTAACTGTTTCAAGGTAGAAACTAGCAGTGCAGTTCAGCAGTATTATTCTCTATTATTCTGGGAGTGAGCCCTGGAAGAACAAAGCCTTATTCGCCTGCCCTAACTGGAAGCTGTAAGCACCAAATTTGCAATACTAAATCCATTTCTAGTCAAAATAGTTAAAACGTTGTTTCCTATGGCTAATTAAGTTCTACTACTTTTTGTTTGTTTGTTTCTTTTTGGAACCCAGAAGCACTTTACCACTGAGCCACATCTCCAGCTCTTTTTATTTTTTATTTTGAGACAGGGTCTCACCAAGTTGCCCAAGCTGGCTTTGAATTTGTGGTCCTTCTACCTCAGCTTCCCAAGTTGCTGGGATTATATGTAGGCACAATTGCACCCAGCGCTACTATTTTCTTTTTAAAAACTTTTTGATACATAAAAAAATTGTACATATTTATGGGCTTCATTTGATATTTCAATGCATACATACATACATTGGGCAATGTTCTAATAGGGTAACACACCTGAATCTTCAAAAGTCATTTCTTTGTGGTGATAACTTTCAAAATCCTTTCTTCCATTAAAAAATACACACACACCCACACCCACACACACACACACACTACATTATTGTCATCTGTAGTGACCTTATTGTACAGTAGAATATCAGAACTTATTCCTTCTAACTGTAACTTAGTACCATTGATCAACCTTTCCTGTCCCTCCTTTGCCCCTACTTTCCCCAGCCTCTGGTAACAATTATTCCACTTTCAACTTCTAGGAGGTCAACTTTTTTAGATTCCCCTATGAGGTTATGCAGTATTGTTCTTTTGGGGCCTAGCTTTTTTCTTGTCATAATTACCTCTTATGAGAAGTCATTATGTTGTAGTAAATGACAGAATTTCATCCTTTTTATGACTGAATATCCTATTGTGTATATGTACCACATTTTCATCATTCATTAGTTGACAGACATTTAGGCTGTTTAGGCTGTTTCCATTTCTTGGCTACTATGAATAGTGTTGCTACAAAAATGGGAATGCAGATGTCTCTTCAACATGCTGATTTCATTTTCTTTGAATGTATATCCAGTAATGAGATTGCTTTATCATATTGTGATTATATTTTTAATTTTTTTTTAGTTGTTACTAGACCTTTATTTTTATTTATTTATATATGGTGCTGAGAATTGAACTCAGTTGCCTCACACATGCCAAACAAGTGCTCTACCACTGAGTCCCAGCCCCAGCCCCTGGTGATTATATTTTTAATGATATTTTTAATTTTTTGAGAAAACTCTATACTATTTACTGTAATGGCTATACAGTTTTACTATTTGTAACTTATTAATACTGAATTTAACTTTATTATTCTGTTTCTCTCTATAGTCTTCTACTATTATTTTTCCTCATCTTAGGTACCATATTTAGTTTCTTTTCTTTTTTTCTTCTCTTCCTCTACCCTCCCTTCCTTAATCTCTTAGAAAAAGAGTAAAAGCATTGAACACTGTGTTAACTAGCTTTTTGTCACTGTGACAAATACCCAAGAAAAACAACTTGGACAAGGAAAGATTTATTTGGGCTCATGGTTTTAGAAGTTTCAGATCATGATTGACTGGCTCCATTGCTTTGGGCCTGAGGTGAAGTGAGGCTGAACATCATGGTGGAAGTGTGTACTGGAAGAAGCTGCTCACCTCAAGGCAGCCAGGAAGAAGAAAGGAGGTGGGGGAGAAAGAGACAAAGAGACAGAGACAGAGATTGGAAGGGGTGGGGAACAAAAACTACCCTTCCAGAGCATGCCCCAGTGACCACCTTCCTCCAACTATGCTCCACGTCCTATAGTTTTCAACATCCCCCCAGAAGCCTATTCAGCTATCAATAGATTCACCCACCTCTAAGGTCAGAGCCCTCATGATTCAATCACTTCTCAAAAGCTGTGCTTCTGCATTGGGGCCAACACAACACATGAACTTTTGAGGGTTATTCCGGATAACAAACACTATGTATCTTTCTCTGAGAACAGCTTTGGAACCAACACATATTTTGATAAGTAGTACTATTGTTGTCAAATCTAAATAGTGTATAAGTGCAAATTTCATTTCCTTTTTTTTTTTTCCCCAAGACAGGGTGTCCCTAAGTTGCAGAGGCCGGCCTCAAACTTGAGATCCTCCTGCCTCAGTCACCGAAGTTGCTGAGATTATAGGAATACACCACTGCACCTGGCCCATTCCTCTTTAAAGAGTAATTGTTTAGCAAAATATTACTGCCAAGGCATTGGATTCTCCCTTCCTCCTCCTCCTTGTCCCTTTTTAGTTAATTTTTAAATCTGACTTTATTACATTATAATCAGAAAAGATGGCCTACTTACATTTTGGAAATTATCATACATTCTTTTTCACCCAATATATAATCAAATCATAAATTTATAGATCTTCTTGGGAACTAAAAATTATATTTTTTGTTTGAGTTTTTTGCTTGTTCATTTTTCCCCTCACTGAATTAAATTTTCTCATTTGCAATTCTGCCAATTTCCTTTATTATTCAAACAGCTTTGCTTAATATGCTATAATGCACATGTACATTCATTAATTGATGTTTTCATTGTCAATTGTTTCTTTTATTTCTCAAAAAAACTTGTTTAATGTGGGTTTTCCCCTTAAATCCATTCACTTCTTATAGTTATTTTCTCTTTATTTACTTTTGCCTAGCATTTCTGTGCCTTTTTAATGTAATTAGTTATCATTTTGTTCTATGTATATTTCTTTGTAAACAATACTTAAATAAATTTTGTATGTAGACACATTTACACAATAATTTATTTGTTTTATCTTAATTCTTCATTAGGTGTATCTATTATACTTTTAATTGTATTAATTAAACATAATTAAATATAGTTATATTTTAATTCTATAATTTAATATTTATTTGTGAGAAAAAAACAATTTCATGGAAATTATACATATTTATCATTGTAAATAGTCTAAACAATGCACAGAAATACAAAAGGAGACATGCACTATCTATCCCAAATCCTCTTGCACTAAAATAATCCTGACTAACTTTGGCTTGCATAATTTCACTTCTCTATATCCAATTTTGCAAATAAAATCTTATAAAATAGGGATTGAAGGATTTATATCTTATTTTCATTCTTTTGACAAATTGTTTGCTTAAAATTTAATTTAATGAAAGAAAAAACTGGAGCTGAAAGAATTTACTCAAATGTTTCTTTATTACAAAAGATAATCTTCTAAGTTGAAATTTCTATATAGTTAAAATAAATCTTAAAAAGCTAGATACATGACTTTATTTTACCGGCCTTTTTTACAGAACCTTGCACATGTTAAGACAAATAGTCTACTCCTAAGCTACACCCCAGCCCTTCTTAAAAATTATATTTTAAGACAGAGTCTTGCTACATTGCCCAAACTGGCCTCCAACTTGCAATTCTCCTGTTTCAGCCTCCTTAATAACTGGGAATAAAGGCATGTGCCTCCATACCTGGCTATTAGATTCACGAATTTTTAAAACTGTTATGTGTAACTTTACATGGCATCTATGTTATGAAAGATGAGGCGGTTTATGCACTTAATAGTTTTTTCCAACAACCTTTCCCAGATTTATATTACATTATTAACATTACAATGTCAAGATTAATAGCATTCACTTTTTGGGTTTTGTTTTGTTTTGTTTTGTGGTTTTGCAGTGCTGGTTGTCAAGCCCAGGGCCTCTTGTATGCTGCGTCCATGTTCTGCCACAGAGCTATAAGCCCAGGCCAGCTTTCACATTTTATTCTGTAATCAAAATGTCTAACATTTTTTCATTGTGACTTTATAAAGAGATTATGCTAATGTCAGTCCTATTGCCACAGTTTCTTCATTCTTGAGTTTTACATTTCTATGCATTTCTTAGTTGACCAAATTCCATTAACATGTTTTTTTTTTTTTTTCCCAGAAGGGCTTATGGGCAATGTATCCCCTGAGGTTTTGTACTCTTGAGACTAAATGTCTTTGCTTTTATAGTTGAAGGATAACTACTTGGTTACGAATAAAAGCTTCATTTTTTTCTCCTTTTTTTCATCTTGAAGAGTACTCATTTTTCTGCCTGGAATGTCCATAAAATTCTGTGTTTATTCTTAAAATTCAATTGCACCAGAATACATTTCACTATATGTCATTCTCTGTCAGTTTTCCCCTTATACAGAGTGAACTTTTTCAAGCTGCAAATATGGTCTTCACTCCCAGAAAGTATCATCTAATTCATCTTTTTACTATTTATTTAATTTCATTTATTTTATTTTCTTTCTCAACTTCTGTCTCTTCCTCAAATCTGTTTTATTTCATATGTCTATATAGCATTTTCTTTTTTTCTCATATCAAATCTTATTATTTTATATATCATTGCATTTTTTATGTTACATTGTATTTCTTTAGACTGTATATTCAGTCATGTGTTCTTCTTGGCTTTATTTTATTTTCCTAACAAGCTTTCAACTGTTCCATTCATATTCTAAGTTCATCTATCCTCATATTCCCCCTCTAGCGTCTTAAATTTTATTGAACTCTTGACTTTATTTTCAGAGTTCTATTTCTAGAAAGGACATCATATTTGTTATCTATTGTTCCATAATAATCTTAGCTCTAACTTAGTGGCTTAAGACAACAAGCCTTTGTTATCTCAGAATTTCTCTGAGTCAGGAGTTAAGGATCACTCACCTAGGTCCTCTACTTGCAGAGTCTTACAAGGCAGCATACAGGTGTTAGGTGGGATTGTAGACTCACATGAGATTCAACTGGGGAAGTATCTGTTTCCAAATTTAACCTGATGACTGGCAGAATTCAGTTCTTTGCAGTCTGCCAAACATCAGTCTCAGTTGCCTGCTGCCTATTGGTCAAAGGTCACCCTCAGCTCCTTTCCCTATGGCCCTCTCCATATGGCATCTGGCAACATGGTAGCTTGCTTCTTCAAGGTCAGCAAAGAAGAATCTCCTAGAAAGATGTATTACACTCTTATGTAGTATAATCACAGGCACGAAATCATATACATCCTATTCTAGTTGCTGTATATTATTGGTTAGATACAAATCACACGTACTACCTACACACAAAGACAAGAGCTCATATAAGGGCATGAACATACAAGTTGGGGATCATGGAATGCCACCCTAGAGTGTCACCGTAGTCACAGACTATACAACTTCTTGAAGACTACCAGTTTCTTAGGGATGCTAAAATTTGCTGCATAGCTTAAAACAACAGAAATGGATTAACTCACAGTTCTGGAGGCTGAAAACCTAAAATCAAGGTATCTACAGGGCTGTGCCCTCACTGAAGGGTCCAAGGAAAAATCATCCCTTGTCTCTTCCTACCCTCTAGAAGTTCTCAAAAATCCTTGTTGTTCTTTGGTTTATATGTATATTATCACTCTAATCTCTGCCTCCACTGTCGCATGGCCTTTCCTTCTCTGGGTCTATGTATGTCTTCTCTTCTTTTTATAAGAATACTAGTTATTGTATAGGGCCCATCTTAGTTTGATAAGACCTCATCTTACTACTGGCACTTCAAAGACTTATTTCCTAATAAATTCATATTCTGAGATTCCAGATAAATACAGGTTTGCAAGAGACATTGTCCAACCTACTATATAGACTATTGGGAAACATTTATTTAACTCCTACTCTATTTATTAAGTAATTTATCTTTTACAATAGGCTCTCTTTTTGCAGTTTATATGTGTTCTTTTTCCCTTTCTACATTTGTAATTGTATATTCCGTCTGATTTTTCTTTTTATTTTTTTGTAGTGGGCAGAAATTGCAGATTTCTTACCCGTCCTTGCCTGTCTCTACCACAGAAGATGGAAATGCAAATTATTTACTATTCCTTCCTCTTTTTTCAGAACTTGTTAAGAAGTTATTGACAAAACTGTTTTGGGGTGGGGCGTGAGAGAAGATTGCTGTCTCATCTCCCCCTTTCGTCACTCTGACTACTGGTAGTCTCCTTGCTTAGAGAATAAACTGAAGTCTATGCAACTAGCATACCAGCCTAATTTCTTATTTGATTTTACTTTCCCTTCAAACTAGGCATTCCACTTACGAGGTCACTCAAGGCTCTGATCTCACTACTGTAATCACAGACTTTCTGGATCACACCTTTTCCTTTGAGAGAAATCTGTGTTCTGCTCAAGATTAGAGAAGACATGTTTTGGTTCTCAGTAATCAGCCTCATTTCACTTCATTGCTTGGTAAATCTACTTCCTATTTTGTAATTTTGGGTATCGTTTCCTTGTTTCATTGAAAATGAAATTTAACTCATGTTTGTGTGTTTATCCTGCATTCTTTTTCAATTATTTTTCATTATTGGTCAGTTTCAAGTAGAGAGATGAACATTTTAAAACATCTTTATTTTGCCCTCTGTTGAATTATCTTAAGAACTTTAACATAATTATTTAACCTCTTCTTCTGTAATATTCAGAGTGTGGAGTAAAATGGTATATTTTGACTTCTCTCCATTTGATCCAATGAATTTATACACTTTTTCTCTTTTATTGTTTTAATATTTTATATCTCTTTCCTTATAAGAATTACTTATGATGTTTGCATTCAGTTTGTAAGCAGACTTGCAATCATTATCCCAATGTCTACCTTTTACCAAATTTTAGTACTTTCTGTTAGTCATTTCAAGCCCTTGGTTTCTATTAGCTCTTAATTTTGCTCCATATTTTACTTTTTGGGGGGTAATATTTAAGGTGTTTAAAAAATGATGAATAGGTTGTATGATAACCTTGTGTATCTGAGAATGTATTTCTATTCACCTATACATATTATGATCATGTGGATAGATATACAATGGCTAAAACTGCCAGCCCCAGATTAGTCAGTATAAGCCAGGATGTGTTTTGTTAACAAAAGTACCTAAAATTTCAGTCATTATAGTTCCAAAGCTTTGTGTTTGTTAATGCTACTACTTCTTTGCAATTTGGCTGTAGTTATACATCGCATTCTTCCTCATCTCATGGAGCATCTAGAATATTGCTGGTTAATGTAGCATAGGGAGGAAAGAGCATAGCAGACTATTTTCTAGCTCCTAAGTATCTGCTGGGAAGTGGCACAGTCATTTACACTTGTATTTTATTTACAAGAACAGATTATGTGCTAAAGTCTGTTGTCAATAAAGCAAAGAAGTACAATTGTCTTCTAGGAATGGCAGCAAATATTTGTAAACAATCAACAATTTACCATACCCTCCATATGTGACAGACCCTGCTCCATTTATGCTGGCATTTTCATTCACAAGACAGGTTAAATGAAGACCAATGAAACTTAGAGGAGACCAGAGTAAGAATAAGTTTAGGGGAAAATTATTTCACTTGTAAAGAGTTGAGTGCGAAGTACCTATCAGGCCCTTGGGTATGAGGTAGAAAGTATGAAAAAAGTCCTGTTTTGCCGATATTGATTTATGTAATCAGTGTTTAGAATGGACTTGATTACAATTACTGAAAAGAGCAGTAGAATGCTGGTATGGTATCACCTTAGAGAGCAATAACTAAGGATCAGGCAGAGGAAACATTTGGTAAAGGAGGCAGGAAGAATAAGCAGATAATTTGAGAGAAACCAGGAAGAAGAATATCATATAAACCAAGGAACGAGAGAGTATGAGGATAAGGAAAAATCAGCTTGGTCAAAATTAGGATAGAGAACCTCTGGCATGGGAAGGAAATTATTTTATGTAGCATTAGGAGATCATCAGAGACTTTGTAAGAGTTGCAACAAAGAGGTGAAGTTGGAAGCCAGTAACAAGTAATATTAGAAGTATGAATGAAGAAATAGAGTATAAATGGACCACTTATTTGAAATATTCAGAAGAAAAAAATAATAGAGATTGGGAGATCCTCTGCCTGACATTTGAATAAGGAAGAGACATGGAAATGTTTAAAGGACCAAAGATTGTGTGTATGTGTGTGTCTGTATGTATATACACATTCATTCTTATTTTACAAATTCATGGATATATAAGATAACATTGCTTAGAATTTAAAACCAAATAAATAATTATAGCTATGTTTAAATGGTGCAAAATCCATGTAATTTTAGTCAAGATATCTCCCCCTCCCCACTTTCTCTGTCTTTTCAGTGCTGGGGATTGAACACAGACCTTGTTCATTCTATGCAAGTGTTTCACCACTGAGTTATACCCCAGATCTTTTTTTTAAAATTAAATTTATTTTATTTTATTTTATTTTTAATATTTATTTTTTAGGTGTAGATGGACACAACACAATGCCTTTATTTTTATGTGGTGCTGAGGATTGTACCGGGTCCCCCCCGTGCTAGGCGAGTGCTCTACTGCTGAGCCACAATCTCAGCCCATACCCCAGATCTTTTTAAAAAATTTTTTTTTTTTTTAAATTTTGAGACCAGGTCTCACTAAGTTGCCCAGGCAGACCTTGAACTTGTGATCTTCCTGATTCAGCCTCAAATACAGCTGAGATTACAAGAGTATACCACCATGCTCTGCTAAAGACAACCTGACATGTCATGGTACATTGATTAATTTGGGTTCTCAAGAGGATCATAAAGAAGAGAGAGATTGATTGATTGATTGATTGATTGATTGATTTGTTATAAGGATGTGTCTTAGGTGGGTATGGAAACTGAGAAGTCCAAAGACATGCAGTTGGTAAACTAGAGACTGGTATAGTTCCAGTTCCAGTTCCAGTCTGAAAGCAGAAGACTGATGTCTCAAAACAAAAATAAGTAAAGAGAGCAAATTCTCTCTAACTTCTCTCTCTCTCTCTCTCTCTCTCTCTCTCTTTCTCTCTCTCTCTCTTTTGCCCTATTTGAACCTTTAATAGACTGAATGAGGCCCATCTACATTGTGGAGTGCAATCTGTTTTACTCATACACTGATTCAATTTCTTAGACAATTTCTTAGACACACCAGAATAATTTGGGTTCTTGAGAACCCAAATTAATCAATGTACCATGACATGTCAGGTTGTCTTTAGCAGAGCATGGTGGTGTCAATTTCTTGGACACACCAGAATAATGTTTAACCAAATATCTGGGTACCCTCTGGTTCAGTCAAATTGACATATAAAATTAACCATCACAGTAGTTCATTAAATTGAATTTGGGTTTACTGAAAGAAAAATGAGCGTCTGGTATTGTATGTGAAATATAATTGATTTTGCGTAAACTCAACTTGAATTCAGAATGATTTAATTTCTTGACAAGGCAAAAAAATAGAACTTTATTGATGACTGATTCTACACAGAAACCCAAGCAACTGAGATATTTTAAAGATAAAGAGCTGTGGGTTATAATTTTGTTTGTTTTATTTGCTATTGTGTCCTTCTACTTCCATTGCCTGGATGTTTTAGTCAACTTTTATGCTGCTGTGACTAAAGGACGGGACCAGCACAACTGCAGAGGAGGAAGAGTTTATTTGAAGGCTAACGGTTTCAGAGGTCTTAGTTCATAGAAGGCTGGCTCCATTCCTGGGGGCTTAAGGTGAGGCTGAACATCACGGTGAGAGAGTGTGGCAGAGGGAAGCAGCTCATGTGATGATGATCAGTAAGCAGAAAGGGAGACTCCACTCTCCAGATTCAAATATATAAACCAAAGCCACACCATAATTCTCAACTCCTCCAGCCACACCCTACCACTTCCGATACCACTCAGTTAATCTCTGTCAAGGGATTAAATCACTGATTGGATTAAGACTCTAACAACCCAATCATTTCTTCTCAGAATTTTCTTGCATTGTCTCACAAGTGAGATTTTGGGTGACACTTCACATCCAAAACATAACACTGGAAGTTTCAAAAAGTGAAGTAGAAGAGGAACTTGAGTTTTAAAGACTCATAATGGTGGAAGAAAGGTCAAGTGAGTGTAAGGAAGAACAAAAGAGGAAGCACAAAACATTTCAATGATAGAGAAGATATAGAAAAAAATAGGTCACTATTTAACTTCATGCACAGTTCTTGCCCACATATCATATGTCTCAAGGAAAGACTGTCCTGCAATTAGCAAGTATTGTGATTAGGATAGCTGACTCAGTAGGAAATTATAAAGAAAATAAATATGTTTTCCAGTCTTAACATACAGAAAAGACATAGGATAAAATAAATGTTAGTATTCCAACAAGAGAAAGTAGTCTGTGTTTAGAATCATCAATAATCCAACATATTTTATTCATGATTTAAATTACTATACTTCATTAAGTTATGATAGTTTTAATTGCTTGTCAAAATTTTCTACTATGAATTAGGAGACTTTTATAATGGAAAGTATTGTTATCCCAATTGGAATAATAAAAAGCTCAAACAGGCATAATTATTGTCCTCATTAAATTACAGAATCAGATAATAACATACCAAACTATAAAATTGTAACTATGATGAGTACTATGAAGGAAGATTGAGTGCTTCTATGAAAGATTTAATGGTAGGATTTGTGACTTAGGTAATTCAGTGAAGGCATCTTTAAAATAGGTGAAGAATGGAGGACAGGGCCTAGATGGTGCCAAGGGCCTGTGGCAGAGGGAACATGCCAAGGAAAAGGGAGTGAAAGTAGGACAGGGTGACAGCAGCAGAGAAAGTGCAAGAAATCATGGTTTGAGCTGATGTTAGAAGGATTGGTTGTTGACTGATTATGCCAGGTCCTGAAAGTCACGGAAAATTTGTTAGTGGAAAGAATGGATTGCATGGGATCCATAGGAATGTGGGTAGACAAGATAAGAGGTCATTTGCAGCTGTGGAAGGGAAACCAGAGTCCTGGAGTAGATGAAAAGAAATCTTCATATTGGAGAGATATTTAGCAAGTAAAATTAATAGTATTTGATAATAGATTTGATGCAGGGCGTTAGAGAAATTGAAGCGTTATGCATGTTACCTTTCAAGGTTTTTAAGCAAAGCAACAGAAAAGAACAACTCTCAGGATGAAAGTTTAAAATACAGTTCTTTGAAAAGCCCAAGGATTATTTATAATAATTGAGGACAGGGGCAAATAGTTACTAGATTTTAATTTATATGTGTTGGTAATGAATTTTGTTCACCACTAAAACAGAATGAAGTACACCTGTAGGTGCCTCTTATTTGTTAGGACACTTGCTTTCTGATTTATGTTTACTTCTTTTATTAGATTGTGAATTCCATAAGAACACACATTAGGTCTTATTTATATATTTTCTGCAGGCAATAAGGTTTCTGGCATGGCAGCCACTCAAATATTTGTAGGGAGAAGGAATCAAACTTTAAAATTTCAATTTTCTCATTTTTAGTGTAGCTATACACTTATAAACAAAAGATTTTTAGCCTTAAAACTAAATGTGGTTTTAACTAAATATGTTCACATTACTGATGGAATCAATTTTAATTTGGGGGTTGCTTTCAAATAATGCTACAGTAATAATCACATGCTAATTAATCTATAATCCTAAATTTCCATATAGAAGACTGATTAATTTTATATTACCCAGTGTAGTACATTTTTAGCATGATTGAAAGACATGAATATGTTTTTCTTGCCTCTTACCAATGTTAAAAAGTAATTGTTTCATTCAGGTCAGCAGATGGCAGTATTTTACTTTATTTAGGTAGCTGAGGTTTCTCATCCCTGAGTACAGCAGGACTCAGAATTTCCACTCAATCCATGAGATAACAGAATTTTTGAAAGTTAACATTATATTTTTGGACCCATAAATAAATAATATAGTATAGGGTCTGGTTTAGATTTTTAAAATGGTATGCACATGTTTTAGTCAACTGAAACTTTCTTAAACTATCAATTTGCTTTTTACATTTTATCGCAAATTTTCTTTTTATAGGCAAGAAAACGTGTTTACTTTTTACTTAGCTTTATTTCTAAGAAAGGTCAATGCTAAACAATAATTCTGAAAATAAAGTTTAAATTATCTTTAACATGGTATGGCTAAAAGTTTTATTTGCTTGTATTCTTCACCTGTAAATGAACCATTTTAACTCTGAAGTTTTTGAACTTCAGACTAAAGTCAGTAAGATAGGTTTCATTCTATTGCTACACAATATGCATTAGAAGGTTTTTAGGAAGCCATTTGAATTTTTTTCTGATAAAATTTTTAATTAGTGAAATAAACCTGCTGCATGTACTACTATATTTAACTTACAAAGATATTGATTTTAAAAGTCTAAATTCTTTATAACTATATAAAGAAATAAGAATGAATTGAAAATCAAGAGAGGCTTTGACAACTTTTTGTAGAAGTGCAATTCATTATGAAATCTTTGAAAAACCTAATCAGTCTAATCCTGATCATAATGATGAACAAGAGCAAAAAATTGTTACTAATCAGTTTCCTTGGTCCTGTTACTCTGAAATTTGAAGAAGCTTTATCTTGTATTATTTACTTAAATGTAAACATAAACAATACACCAAGCCACACAACCCCCAAACAAAATAAATGCTCCAGTACCTCCTCTGAATGTATTTATAAGAATAACAGAAAATGACTCTAATTGAAACTTTCTAAAAGCCTTTCTCCCCAATTAGAGTGCAGTAATGACTCTAAATGGCACTGTCTTGGGGACAGCTCATCAGTTAATTATAAGGAGTTCTCTAAATTGAGGAGTGAAGAATGATACTAAATTTTGATCAGCACAGAAAAATATGGCTTGCCATTTATCACTTGATATTGTAGATAGTCCATCAGAGGAAGAGGTTGAATAGAAATATTACTATCTTTTTAAAAGAATGGAAATTATGAGAATAAAAATGAACATTTACCTACAACTATCTTCTTGTCTGGAATATGGTTTTTTATAAGCATTCAATTCCCATGATCCCCAGAGACTTTCATTTGCTTGCCCAGTTTCTCTTCCATCTGGTTCTTTTGAACAAGGAAAAACAGTATGGTAATTCTATTGTTGTAGCTAATAGCCTGGGAAAATGGAAATGTATTTTAAATATAATAGTTATATAATTTAGTACATTCATAATTTTCAAATGCTCAGTTTCAGTTTAAATTCTTTATAATTTTTACATTCTAGCATCACTTCACACTCTGTTCTTGTCAATTTTAAAATTTATTTATGTATATTTCTGAGATAATCCTACCTGCCCATGTTTAAATTAATTCTTTAGCATTAAAAAGAAATGCAAAGAAAATAATTGTTTAAATAGCACATTTTCAATACATATTACTTAACTAATAATTTTCCCAAACTCCTCTGTCATTTTTAAATTTTCTTCCTTTTACTTTTAGATATTTCATGAATCTTTCATCCCTACCTTATTTCATTTAAAGATATGTTTTGATAATGCATGTTCACAGTGTTTTTGGTCATATAAAGGAAAATATCAGTTTTGTTTATCATGCATATTCTCTTGTTATTAATCACCTTATTCATGAACTGTAAGTTTGGGACCAGGCTCCTGGTGCAGAACTGTTTAGAAATAGCCCTTCATGCTTGCTCCTCTATTCCCAGAGGAGTTGGCTGCACATGCCTAGATCTCCTTCCATCTGGCCTCTGCACAAAGGGTTTATCCCACTTTAACACAATTCTTTGTTTTATAAAGGACTTTGAGTTCATCTGAGAGTGAATACATTTGAAACAATAATCATGTTGCAGAAGAACCTGATCTGGCCATTTTTTTTTTTTTTTAACACTTAAATCTAAGATGACAGAAACTACGTTTAGCTGGCAACAAAGGCTAAAGAAGGTAAGGGCTGTTTAATGATGACAGATCTGAAACAGTGCTGACAAAAAGTAAATGTGAAGGGTTTGAATTCTCTGGATTCTCTCCATTATTATAGTGCTTAGGTTTATGTGGCTTCAGTAAAAAAGAAAAAGAGCTTACTGCATTTATTTTTATGTGTATCATTGAAAACCCCTTTTGAGATTTTGTTTGTAAAACATCAAGAAAATTGCTGTATTTGTACACTGAGGTATCCATGAACTTCATTGCAATGTATTTTTTCAACAGAAAAATATTTGTAATTGAAATATTAATGAATTTTAAATTATAAAAGGGTTATTCCTTCAGTATAAACAAAATCTCAATTACAAGAGTCCTGAAACCTCATGTTTAATTCAAAATCTTTCTTTTAAAATGCATGGTGGTCTCAATATTTAAAAGAAGTACACAGATTTCTCTCTCTCTATGCATTCATGTCATCCAATATTTTCCTTTTTCTCCAAACATATATATAGTAATGAGTACTTAAGGGTCAGAATCTTGTGGTAATTTTGTTAGGTGACAGTCTGGTGAAACCCAAAACCTAAATAAAGAATAAACACCCAGAGGTCAAAAGGAAAGAAGAAGAAGAACAATAACAACAAAATATGGGCACAACCTCTCCCCCACATACATAGGTACTTGGTTTTTAATAATTTATTTCAAAATGTATTATACATTTCTCTCTCAATAAGTTTATTTGGGTTTAAGAGTTTTAGACAATGGTGCAGATTGTTAATTTCAAACAGAAGTACTAGTATTAAAAGATGGAAACTTAAATCTTGAACCTAAATCGCTACAGGTTACTTTGTGAGGATTAGAGAAAAACATGAATCCTGCTCCCGCCTCAAAGGCTACTAGTATTTTCATGAAATACATATTTTAGATTTGTTTTGGCATATTCTTTCAGCGCTTTGAAATACCTGGATTTTTATAATTACAGAATCTTAGATATAAACTTAAAAAAACTCATTTTTAAGTAGAATCTAAAAATATATTTTAAGGCATTTCTCTACTTAGCCTGTTGAAGGGACTGACCTTTGAAACATTTAGTCTGTGTCTTCTTCTCAAAGGGCAAGGTGTTTTTTCTTGATAGCAGGTGCCCCACAGAAGCAGGGATTGTGACCCCTAAAGTGCTCACACATAATGTCCCTGCGTTTGTCAGCAGTATTTGAACCTCGCGGTAATCCGTGAGTAAATCATTACAAATGGGTCCAATTCCAAAGGCAAATTGGCTAAGAAGGAAACAGCAAGCCCAACTTGCTTCATCTTTATTAGAGGAAATCCTGAAACTGCTGTAAATTGCAGCGCTAGGAAAAACAAATTTGCTACTAGAGCATTGGTATCACCACCACTTCCCCACTCAAAGCTGTTTGAGGGAATCCACTCATAACTGCTGACTCAGTTTGTCCCCAGGGCCAAAACTGAAACGTGACCCAAATTGTTTGCTGGGTTGAATAGGAACAACAGAGGGGCAAACTGATGGTCGCTCAACAATTCAAGGTTTATCAAACTCTGCTTATTCGGTCTATTCAGTACGTTTGTTAGGACCCTGAAGGTAATAAATAATGCCTTTTCCGGGAAGGGAAAGGAAAACCTAAAATCTCAGGCGACAGACTCAAGGTGATTGACAGAAAGCAGCATCGGAGAAGGGGCTCTTCAACTCGGTAATGGCCCAGAGCCACAAAGGAGACCGTGCAGGAGTTTCAAAGCTACGTAGTAAAATAGCTCGCGTGGGCAGTTCTTTTGTACTCTAGCTAGAGTAAAATTAACGCAGTTTTACGTTTTTCCATTGCTGTGGGAAAGCATCCAGCAAATGGGTGTATGGTGCAGGGGGGAGAACCCAGGGGGATGAGAACCACGGGAGAGGGGAGGTGGGGTGGGAGAGGGGAGCTCAGTGCTGGGAGAAAGGGAGTGACGGGCTGTTTGCGTCAGGCAGGCGGAGGGGAGAGGGACGGGGAAGAACCGGGGCTCAACTCCAGCGCCCGCCGCCTGCAAAAGGGGGCGAAGCCATCGCCTAAGTGCTGGGCAGGCAGGCGGGAAGCTGAGGGAAGGGAAGGAAGTAAGGAAAGAGGAAGGAAAGGCAGGAGGGGGAAGAGGCCGAGTGGCTGCAATTTCAGCGGCCGGCTCAGTAGGAGGAGCAGGAGGGGAAAGAGGAGGATCCAGAGTCAGTCAGTCAGCCTGCCAGCGGGAGGTGGGGAAAGCGGGAGGAGGAGGAGGAGGATTAAAGATGGCCACCAACAGCTGCGGGAAACGGCAACAACCCCTCACTTTCCGGGATGGTCCCTGCGGGTTGGCCCGGCCTTAATGGAGAAGAGAGGCCCGAGGAGCGCCGAGGCTGAGGCGGCGGCGGCGGGGACCCTGCGAGAAGGAAGACGCGAAGGAGCAAGGACCAAGGCAGGAGAAGGGAAAGGCGGCAGCGTCGCTGCCCTGGCTGCCTAGCGCCGCTGCCCGCCCCGGCGGACCATACCCGCACCTCGCGGCCCCAGAATCGAGCCGGCCCGTGGCCGGGTTCCCCGCAGCGGGGCTCCCGGGCCCCGCCGCGGACGCCGCGCCCGCCGCGCGCCGCCGGCGCCCGCCGCGGTCCTGCTCCGGGGCCAGGCCCGTCCGCCCGCGCCCTCCCGCGCCCTCCCGCCGGCCCTCGGGTGAGTGCCCCCCGCCAGCCTCCCCGCCCCCCGCGCCCGGAGAGGCGGTGCTGCCGGCCCGGCGCGCCGGGGCCGCTTTGTTCGCTCCTGGGCTGAGGCGCTGCCCACTCACGGCCCTGAGCCCGCTGCCCCTGGGGACAGGCCGCGCTGGGCCCAGCTGCTGTCCTCCCTGGGGGCCGCGCTGCCCGCGAGCTGCCGCTGCCAGCAGGGCTGGCGGCCTGGCCCGTGCCCTCCGCTGCGGCCTGGAGAGGGCGCCGTCGCGGTGGGGTCGGGGTCGGGGTCACGGTGGCAGGCAGAGGGGAGCGGAGATGGGGTATTTGGGGGGATGGGGTAGGAGAGGGCTGCATGTTGCTTGTAGTAATCAGCAGCGGAGGCGTAACCTGGAGGTCCTGGGCGCCCAAGGAGGGGGGTCGGGCCGGCCCTATTGGTGGACCCGCGGGGTCTGCGCCCCAGAGCCCCCAGCGCCCCCAGCGCCCGGGCGCAGCAGAGCGAGGCCTCTGTCCCTTGGGCGCAGTCTCCAGGGCTGCGGGCTTCCTAGCTCATCCCCCTACGCCCTGCGCTGGAAACCCTTCTCTGCAGCCAGAGATGCTCCTATTCTCCTGTACAGGGGATGTGGTGGCATTGCAAACATTCACGGTTACAGCCGGGTTTAAAAAGCACCAGTGACCTTTCCAATCAAAGCCATCTGGCCAGTGTTTGAGCCTGAGGTGCTGCGTTTCGTTGATTTGGACCATTTAATTCAGAGATATAAAATATTGGGTCTTTCTTCACAGAAATAATATAAAACCCATAGAAGGGTTGTTTGTTGTAATATGTAAACTCTTTCATGGACTTGCAGTTCCTTAAAAATGGTTGTTTTTCCGTAGGAAGATGGTGCTTAGGCATACAAAAAAACTATTTTGGTTCTGTAACAGGAATGAATTGATTAGTGCCAACTGATTATTTTGTAGTCTGAAAACACATTTAAAAAAGAAAAACAAAACCTTTTGCACTAAGATAGCATATTTTCAGGTTAGTATTTGGTAGCAGCTTTAGAAGAATTCATTTCCACCGACCATATAACAAAACATAACAGAATAGAACCCAAGGATGTGCTGATTTACAAAAAACGATGTGGTATTAATACATAGGTCTAGTAAAAAATAAATCCCACTTTAAACAGATTAAAAAAAACTTTTGTGGAACTCTAAGTCTAGGGATTATCTTGGAATGTTTATATTTCAAAATATACATTGAATTATTCTTGAGAATTCTGCCTGTGATATTTGAGCATTGTTAGTGTATGTTGTGCTTTGGACCATTCTCAGACTTCTGGAAATTCAGTTTTTTACAAGGTCCTTTTCCTGAGTTGAAATTGATTCATGTAAAAATGTGCTTCTAACTTAACATTTCTGCAAAAATAAGATATGAATTAGAAAACATTTTCTGGTCCTACTTGCAAAAATCTGAAAAAAAAAATGGTAGTGTACTATTTCAGTATCAGTGGAATTCTTTGAAGATTTTGAAATTCAACTACTATTATTAAGAGTTTACATCAGGCATTCTTCATTTCATGCATGAGCTTCCTAGCGGCCTTGAATTTCCAGAAATTATATTCATAATGTAGCATAGATCTGGATGTTTTCCAAATAAAGAGTCCATGAAGTCAAAAGGATACGACTCCACCAAAGATTATGAACCACTGGACATTCAGTTAAAGAATAAATTTCCTAGCCCAGCATTGTGACCCTTGCCTGTGGTGGCAGCATTTGATAGGCTGAGGCTGGAGAATGGCTTGAGTCCAGGAGTTCAGGCAGCATAGTGAGACCTCATCTTAAAGATAAACAAATAACTAAATAAATTTTCTATATTTGGAAAGTTAAAATTCTTATGATTATATTAAATAATTCATATGCTTCTAATCATATCTGAGTATTGTAAGTGTTTGTAATTGAGAATTTAGCACACAAGACTAGCTTTTGATATATTTTCATTAAGATCTCAGGAAAATGTTAATTCCCTGAGGTGGGGAAATAAATATTTAGAGAGGCTTATTTCAAAGTCACGTAGATGTTGACAGGCCAACATTTGAGCCAATCTCAGATTGTCTAAATTCAGAGTCAGTATTTTTAATAACCAGGCTATGCTGGACTTCAAATCAGTAATAGCATTCGATTGATGTTAAAATGAGTAATTGATGTTTTAGTTAGCAATGAAAAATGTGTTGGAGATTATAATAATACACTAACCATATCTTGGGATTTTAGAGTCATAGACTCCCAGTTCATGGTATTATTCTGAAATCACACCCAAAGTAGGACCATTTCTACAGCATCCTTGGCAGGATCATTCACCCTCTGATTGTACTGTTACCTATGATTACACATTCATTTCTTTTTTGACATTTTTAATCTTTATTTATGTCATATCAAAGACTATAATTCCTGCTTTTCACTAAGTTCCAGTTTTCCTCTTTGTATATATGATGCATTTATTTATCTTCCATAAAATTATGAAGAAATACGTGACTCCTCCTTCGATTTTTTTTGAGTTGAATTTATTAAGGTATAGTTTACATGCAGTAAAAATTTTGCAAGTGAGTACAATTGGGTAATATCCACCACAATCAAGACAATATTTCCATCACTCTGTCACTCCAAAAAGTTCCCTCATGCCTCTTTTTTGTCAGTTCTCTTCCTATATTAGCCTTAACCCCTGACAACCTTTAATCTAGCTAATGTCTGTATTGATGTCTGTTTTGTTTTTTCTAGAATATCATATACTTGAAATCATACAGAATGTTGCCTTTTGTGTCATCTTTCACTCAGCATAATGTTTTGGTATTCATTTTGTTGTTGCATGTGATAGGTTTTTCAGTAATGGGCTGGTGTTTTAACAATCTGAACCTACCCCTTCCACCCAATCCCTTATTTATTACGTTTGCTAATTATTGTAGTGTAAACTTTGTCACCTTGGCCTATTTTAAACTTCCTAAAACAGTTTGCAAAAATTCTGAAAACTTAACAGTGGGTTCTCATGAACCCACTTGGTTCTCAAGCTGTACCAACCAGCTTGAGTATACCACTGAATTTGTTTTTTTTTTTTTCTTTTGTTGAGTAGCCTACTTTCCTATCAGGGTATCAATAGCTTGTTCGTCTGTTCATGAATTGATGGACTTCTGAGTGTTTCTTAGTTTTAGTCAGCATGAATGAAAATACTTTGAACTTTTGCATACAGATTTGTGAGGAACAGAAGTTCTCAGTTTTCTTGAGTTAATACCTAGTAGTGGGATTCTTGCATCTTGTAATAATATATTTTTCAATATCTGTAGTCTTTTAATGATGTATTTATCAGTATCTGTAATCTTTTGTTGAGTTCCCAAACTGTTTTCCAAAATGACTATACTATTTTGCATACCTATCAGTAATATATAAGAGTTTAGTGGCCCCAAATCCTTGATAGCACTTGGAATTGTCAGTTAATAAAATCTTAGCCATTTTTTTATATCTTTATTATATGTGACTGTAACATTTTAGATTTGTTATTTCTTATTTTCAGTAGTATTTGGACTAACATAGGAAATTTAGGATAGACATTTCTAAAAACAAATTTTTTTGTCTTGTCACTCAAGATCTCACTGTGAGTGATAGTGAGATCTTAAAGGATGTTTCTTGAATTTCTTACTGTATACTTGCCTTTCATGTTGTTATATTTACTTTTAGTAAAGGATCATTAGGTAATTCTAATACTTAGCTGTTAAAAATTTTTAGATGTGTCTTTTTAAAAAGGTAGATAGTTTTAGGAAAAATTTAGAATAAAATGGTTGCCAAAAATTATCATAAAATATTTTTTCTAGTTTTTACTTGAACTCATAGGAAAAAAAAAGATTATGTTACTACGTACATGCCAGTACTTTGCATTGAAGGAATTTCCCATCAAGGTTTTATAAACTCATAAAATTTATATCTTATTTTAAATCTCAAGAACAGTTAAACAGTTAAACCACTTTTTCTGAAACTACTTTCTGAAATATTGAAATCTTAATTTTGAAATTTTGGGTAGTTCTAATGTGGGCAAGGGGTTTAATTACATATACCCATGTGAAATTTTAATTTTTAATGTAAATTACTGTGTTGCTTTATTGGAATATGTATCATTGATTAGAAAGGGGATACAGAATATAACATTTAGAAGAATAACCTTATAATTAAGTAATCATGTTAGATTATAAATTGGAATAGCCATATTCGTAATTTGAATGTCCTGCAATAATAAAAGATGTTTGTATAAACCTCTCCGAACAATTCTCATAGAAAATGAATAATTTATTCAGTCATTGATTCATACATACATTCCAGTCTTCCTCAGGTTTTATGTCTAGGTAAACATTGGGTCTGACTGCTTTTATTTTTTAAACATTTCTCCTAATCAACCCCCTTCTCTGCTTGAAAACAGGCCTATTTTCAGGTCTGTATTTCTTTGCTGAAATGTTATAGTGGTCTTTAAATGCTTTTATCTCCAGTCTCACCCCTTCTCATAGAATCCCCTCACACCCTTTCCATAATGAATTCTCCCTTTTTTAATTTTGAAAAATATGAAATGATGGTCTTTCCAGTATGCTTTTGTTTTTGCTTCTTCAAATGGTTGAATAGTTCCTAAGTCATTATCAGATAGATGCTAAAGCAAGGTCCCAGTCTATACAAAGCTTCATGTGACCTGGCCTCGGTTTTTCCAGTATCATCTGATAGCCATTCATTTTGTTCATTAAAAAAAGGGCTTGAGTGTCTTCTGTCTGCTATGCACAGTGTTAAGTAATAGAGCTCTATAAAGCAGCTTAAATTCTAGCTTGAGGGGTATGGATAACATATATACACACACACACACACACACACACATATACACACACACACTATTGTCAGTTCCATGGACAATTATTGCTAGTTATTATAGTATATAATATATACTGTATTATAGTATAACTGTCAGTTATACCACATCATCAGAGTGTTGTAAGTGCCATAGAGAAGCTTAAGGCTGGGCTAAGGGCGAAAGAGAGCCCCAAGGTGTAAAAATGTGGGTGGGATTACCATTTAACAAGGACCATGTGAGATGGTCTCTCTGTTAAGGTGACATTTGGGCAGAGATTTGAAGCAGATGATAGTTGTAGATCTGACAGGAGAGTAGGTACTGAGGCCCAGAAGCAGGAGGATGCTTGACACGTTCAGAGAACTTTAATGGGTTGGCTGCAGAGGTGAAAGATAAGGTCAGGATGGTGGAGGCACCAGCCATCTGTATGCTGCTAATATGAGGACTGTGGCTTCTGAGCTCAGTGAGTTTGAGGCTGCATTGCATCCTCTGCATGGACAGAGATGCATCCTGTGTTCACTTTGATGTTTCTTAATTGCCATTCTCTCTTGCCCCACACTTTTCCTTCTGCCTAGAATAGTGCTTGGTCACCCCTCCTTGGCACCCTTTGTTGTAACTGAACTTGCTTGTCTTCTTTTCCTAGGTCATGGTTCTTGGGGGAAGACCTAGATTTCTCTTTAGCTTCCAAATTCCTACTCATTAAGTTATGGAATTGCTAAATATGGGATTAATCATTGAAAACTGGATAGAAGATACTAACAACATTATATAGTGACTGCTAGCTCACGTGGACATGGATTTTTGTTTTGCTGAACACTGTGTCTTCAGTACCCTAGGCAATGAGTTGTGTGGAATAATTGGTGAATACTTGGTGAATGATTGGGTGCATATCCTTGTGCCACTCTGTGCTGTCTCTACTCTGCTTCCTTAAAACCCATGGATTAGTTTCCCCAAGATCTGTTAATGTATTTTATGACAGCCTTATGTTTTCACTAATGTCAAGCTCAAGAAATGCTAAATATGTGGGAAATTTATGCATTCATTCATCAAAAACAAATACAATAGTAAAGAAATACAGTAGCAAATAAATTAGAAATAATTTATATCCAGGCCAAATTGTTAAAGTTCATTGCAGAATGTTCTGGCTTATTCACACTTAATGTTTTGCTTTCTTTGGTGGGAATTTTTTGAGGTTAATTTATTATTGGGCCTCTAAATCTTTAATTAAAAAACACTAATAGGTTTAGAATAGAAGTTTATAAACAACTGAAATTCTGGTCCTGCTGAGTGTGAAAAATCATTAAGTCAGTGAATTTCTTAGGGGTTCATATGGCTATACAAGAATTTGTTCCTTGATTTATTTACCTGACTCTACTGGTTCAGGTCTGAGGTGTTTTAGAGCCTAGAAGTCTCTAAGAAGGCTCAAGCATGTATATTTCAGCCCTGGCACATCTAGTTATCATCATGGGCATGGAACTGTTACCAATAATTCCATGTCCCCCAGTGTATGCTTCCCCCAGGATATGGTTCCATATCCTGTTTGATCCAAAGTACCTGAATGCCTTGGAAACTGCCTGGGAAGGAAACCAGCAGATTCCAAATAGTGTAATTGCAGAAGCTATAAGGCTTAAGGCAAAATCTTTGATGTTAGTGGTAAGAGTCATCACCTCCCCACCATTTTTGTTTAACCAAAAATCATTTTGTCCAGTAGATTGTATATAATGGGTCATAAACATTGGACTACTGATCTTACTTTTTTAAAATTAATTTCTTAAATTTATATATGACAGCAGAATGCATTATAATTCTTATTACACATATAGAACACAATTTTTCACATCTCTGGTTGTATACAAAGTATATTCATACCAGTTCATGTCTTCATACATGTACTTTGGATAATAATGTCCAACATATTCCACCATCATTTCTAACCCCATGCCCCCTTCCTTTTCCTTCCACCTCTCTGCCCTATGTAGAGTTTGTCTCTTCCTCCCATGTTCCCCCTCCCTCCCCCACTAAGAATCAGCCTCCTTATATCAGAGAAATCATTTGGCATTTGGTTTTTTGGGATTGGCTAACTTCACTTAGCATATCTTCTCTAACTCCATCCATTTACCTACAAATGCCATGATTTTATTCTCTTTTAATGCTGAGTAATATTCCATTGTGTATATATGCCACATTTTTTTTTATCCATTAATTTATTGAAGGGCATCTAGATTGGTTCCACAGTTTAACTATTGTGAATTGTGCTGCTGTAAACATTGATGTGGCTGTGTCCCTGTAGTATGCTGTTTTTAAGTCCTTTGGGTATAGACCGAGGAAAGGGATAGCTAGGTCAAATAGTGGTTCCATTCCCAATTTTCTAAGAAATCTCCATACTGCTTTCCATATTACCTGCACCAATTTGCAGTCCCACTAGCAGTGTATGAGTGTACTTTTTCCCCCACATCCTCGCCAGTGAAAATCAAAACTAAGATTTCATCTCACTCCAGTCAGAATGGCAGCTTTATGAATACAAACAACAATAAGTGTTAGATTATTGATCTTTCATACTGTTATACTATATTCAATTTTGTCCATCTAAACTGTAATTTTACTAAAGTGCTGAGGTTTTGTTTTGAGTTTGAGATTCTGTTTTATTATTATCTTAATTTTAATGTATGTTAGGTCTTCTTTTTATTTCTCTATTTCTGTTAAATGACACATTGGTTTTCTCAGTCAAGAAAATTATTTTTTCTTAGGTTTTCTCAGTCGTTTCTTTTTTACACTTTTGTCATCCACTTCTATTTTTGTATTTTTTGGGTATGGTTTATTATGGAACACAATGTTAATAATACCTTTAATTAAAAAAAATTTTTTGTAGTTGTAGATGGACAGAACGCCTTTATTTTATTTGTTTATTTTTATGTTGTTGCTGAGGATCAAACCCAGTGCTTCACGCATGCTAGGCAAGTGCTCTGCCCCTAAGCTACAGCCCTTGCCCCCTTTAATTCTTACTTAACAATACATCATTGTTTTGCAATATTCCCCCAAAAGAGCATTATGTTGATCAGGTGCTGCTGTACTTGAGCAAGCTCAAGACTTAAACTGAGTTCCTGTTTAATAAAAGAGAATTGACATGGGTGGTATGCCATTTACACATTTTGGTGAGATTACAGGCTTAGATTTGAATGTTTAAGTCAACTAGATACCTGTGAAGTCATGGTGGATTTAAAGTATTCTTTTGTTTTGTAGTTTAAAGAACTACTCAATGAGAGAGGAATTTTAACAATACAGTTGTTTCTTTTATATAGGTCCTAATCCCTTTAAAGTACTAATTATTATTACCAATTAAAATTAGTGCCTGTTTGTAATGGCACTTCAAAGGCCCAGAAATTTAAGATTCTTGTTCTGCCTCTGCTGGAGAGCTGTATTGCTTTGGGCAGGTCAGCAGTCTGTCTGGCTTCTGGTTTGTCTCTTGGCAGCCGTTTCCATTCTAAGTCCTGGAGAAAATAGTGATAATTGGGTTCTAACAAACTCTTAGTTTTCCTCAGTTTCTTAAGCCCTTGGTATCTAGGTTGTAAGTGAAGATCATGGGACAGGGTGCTTTTTGACATGTCGTAATTGGTATGTGGTCAACACTTGATGAATCGGCTACATTTTTAGTACCAGTCTCAGCTTCTTCTTCCTGTATAATCTTTACTCCTCATTACCCTCTGTTCATCAGCCAGTACGGACTCAAAGGAAGCCAACTTAATTTAATAGTAGCCTAAGAAAAACAGGAGTCTGATACAGGGCTGTTATTTAGTCCATTAAAAAGTTAAGCCAAAATTGTTTTATCTGCTCTTTTCTCCAGGGGGGACAGCTCATTTGTTTAACTTGTACATTTATTGCATTGCTCTAACTTAATTACCCTAGATGTAAATTTCACTTTATAAATTGTATGATTTAGGAAGTGGTTAATTATTTTCCGTAGGACTGAACACTTTAAAAAGAATTCCTACAAGTATTTTCTCAAAATATTAAAATTACTTAGTATATTTTAAGCATTTGAGTTTAGAAAAAGATTTACCTGCTTTAATTTCTCTTAATACTTACTAAACTGTATTACTTTTCTGATTTTTTTTTAATTTTAAGTTTTGAAGTAATTATAAACTCCCAAGAAGCTGCAAAAAAAGTGCAGAGTCCATGTACTCTTCACCTGTCTTTTCTCCATAGTAACATCCTGTTTAATTATAGTAGAAAACTATATTTCATTACTAAAATCTTAGTGATCTTACTCCTTTTGAAAAGTGTTGACAAACACAAGAATGTTGGTGTTTTTATCTTCCTTAGAGAGTAAAGATGTTGATGTGTACAGAATTAAAATTCTGTGTCTTATTTTTATCCGCAACAGACCACAGATGCATTTATTCTCTGTATTTTGTATCAAAGGGTGACAGATAACTAGGCAAATGGCTCATTTTTTTCCCCTCTGGGTAATTCTGTCAGAGCCCTGGACATAGTCATGTAAAAATTTTAATTACATGGCATTCTTCCTAATTCCTCTTTGCTAGACTTCTTTATTTAATCACAACTAAACTTGCTTACTGGGAACTTTTATTCTTAATATGTAACTGAATATAAAAGAAGAACTATCAGCAGTTAGTCAAGGAATGTAACAAGTATCTGGTATCACTATGCTGAATATAGAGAAGATTTTGGAAAACTAGGAAGGAGTGTTTATTATGTAGCTAAATAAACAGTGATAGAACATTACCACATATTGTATAGTGTATTTCAGCAGATTTTATTGTCTCCTTAAATACATAACATGGTCATGTAATTGGCTTTCATTATACAGTTGTTGAGAATAGATGTACATAGTAATAAGTATGTTGTTAGAAAATTATGTAAGTCTTAAGAAAATAAATGTTTACTGTTACACTTAGAAATTCTAAGACTATTTGCTGTCGAGTGAAAGAATGATAATACATGTTTTACTGTGTGTCCTTTTTCTTTTCACCCTAGAAATTAATCTCTCTCTCCCTCCCTCCCTCCCTCCCTCCCTCTTTGATAGGGCATCAAACCAAGGGCCACATACACACTAGGAAAGTAAGTTGTTTACCATTGAGTTACACCCCCAGCCCTCACCCTACAAATCTGTGGGTAAACTCAATCAGATTTCTTGGACTAAAACCGCATTTTTACTTTGAACTTCAAGTTGTGTCTCCATGACATTGTTCATGAAAACACAGTGTTAGGTCTTCTAGGTGGTAAATGTCATAGTTAACAAGTGTAAAATAAAAATAAACTATGACTTATTGTTTAGAATAACTGTATATTGATTGTCTAATGATTCTATTTAGCTTGATTTGTTTGTGTAAGAGTAGTAACTAAATTAGAACAACTATAGG
The DNA here is from genome assembly GCF_047511675.1 of Marmota flaviventris. Classification (NCBI taxonomy): domain Eukaryota; kingdom Metazoa; phylum Chordata; class Mammalia; order Rodentia; family Sciuridae; genus Marmota; species Marmota flaviventris. The sequence goes on along the minus strand of NC_092504.1, from coordinate 68,452,996 downwards.
GGATTAAACTTTTTGCCTGGGATCCTAGTTCTTATTTCCCAAAATAATGATACAACATAGTTGATCTGAGTGATGCTGTGATCTTTAATAATTCTGTAAGTTTTTTTTCGTAAATATTAAATGTCTTGTATTTTGTAGTGGGCATTACTGATACTATAAATTAATGTTGAAGACTGGGTAGTTCTGCCCTCGAAAACATTTTAATATAGTGGAGATAAGATAGACAGATGGATCATTGAACAGTATGTGATTACTCTGAGATGTGAGTAGTTCCGTGGACACCCAATGGGAAGCAAGATTACTTTTTGTTGAAGTGATTAGGAGAACCATAAGATGATATTTGATCTGAATGTCAAAGGGTTGATAGAATTTTCATGGTGAAAATTATAAAATTTATTTATATCAATATTTTAGAAAATTGTAGTTTCACTTGCCTTCACTATCAGTGAATCAGAAGAAACTTTTGGGGAAAAAATAGCCTAAATTTAATATTTAAAATTAAGAAAAGTATCAGAAATAAAATACTTCAGGAAAAAACAGCAACAACGTACTTTTAAAATAAAAATGCTACTTTCTTTGCTCCTGAAACATTTAACAACTAGGTCATCATAAAAATTGTACTAAATATGACTTCCCTGGCCTGTATTGTTTTAAATGTATTGTATATATTTAAAGTGTACACAGGATGTTATGAGATATGTATATATAGTAAAATGGTTGCTACATGAGTTAACATAACTATTATCTCGCATAGTTACCCACTTTGTTCTTGTTTTGTGAGTGTAAAAGAGCAGCTAAAATATGCTCATTTAACAGGGATCACAAATACAGTGATTTTACCTATAATCTTCAGGTTGTACATTAGAACTCTAGATTTATTCATCCTACAATCTGTTACTTTGTATCCTATGAACTACATCTCCCCATTTCCACCCTGCAGGTAGATCATGGTGGTAGCTATTATTTTCTGTGTTTGTATATTTGACCTTTTTCTTTTCCTTTTTTAAAGATTCTACATAGAAGTGAGATCCTGCAGAATTTTTTTTTTTTTTTTCTATGTCTGTCTTGTTACACTTTGCAGATATCTTCCAGGTCCATTCATGTTGTGAGAGATGGCAAGATCTATTTTTCTAAGGCTAATTTATATAGGTATATTATAATGTATATTATATAATTTGTGTGTATATACATACATATATCACAATTTATCCATTCATGAGTCAGTAGACACCTAGGTTGTATCCATATTTTCAAATAATGTTGCAATGAACATTATTAGGAGTGCAGATATCTTTATGAGATGGTTTCATTTCCTTTAGTTATCTTCCCAGAAGAATTGCTTGGTCATATGGTAATTCTATTTTTATTTCCTTAAGTAACATCCATACTGTTTTCCATAATGACTGACCCAACTACCATGTAGTCCCTGGGTACCCATTAAATATTAGTTCTAGTACTCTTGAGGATATCAAAATCTAAGAATGCTCCAATCCCTTTCTAAAATGGCATAGTATTTGCAAGAAACCTATACACATATGTAGACTACTTATAATACTTAACACCATTCTAATGCTATGTAAATACTTGTTATGCTGTGTTGTTTAGGGAATAATGACAAGAAAAAGCAGTCTGTGCATATTCAGTACAGAGAGACATTTTTTTTTTTTTTAGTAAATTTTCAGTCCAAGATTTGTAGAAACCACAGATGTATAACCTGCAGATATGAATGGCTCAATGTATTTTTTAAAGCTAATTTAATGAGCAAGTATACTTTATATATTTCATTTAATTTGTTAAATGCAAAAAAATTAAATGAGTTTTCTCCTTTGCTCAAGATGAAAATTGACATTGCTGCTTTATTAATTTTGAAGTTTTAATGTTTAAAGTATTTCTATTACTTTTGAGCAAAATAACATTAAAAAATGTTGTGATTATGGAGTTTGGCATTGTTGAGAGGGAGCTGTTGGTGCAGGCCTGAAGAATAGTCTGGGGAAAGAAAGGAATGGAAGATGTGGAGGAATGACAACATGAGAGGGAAAAGGGGAGAGAATAGAAGGGTTCTTCCGTAGGTCATACATATTATTGAAGCCATATCAGTGTTCAGGCCTGCAACATTGCTGAAATGTAGTTTGTCAAACCTATAAAGAGCAGAAAATCTTTTGAGTTAGCAATAGTTATACAATAAATTTTAATGAAAAATGGCACCATAAAATTGGTTTTCTCCACCTTCTTTTCCACAGAGACTGAGATTTACATCTGCGTCATCAGAGTAAATATGTTCAGTGATTCCCAGGTTGTCTCAGTTGCATAACCACACATGGGTTGGCATTGATGTCTGTACTTTCAGGAGCAGTTGCGAGGAACCCTTCAAGGCATGGCAGCTGCTGAAAACATATCAAAGCTACTATTGTCACCAACATGTACCTGCGTGATTGTGGCCGGATCGGGGAACATTACCACATTAACTTTCTAAGGTGGTAATACTAGTGCTCTCTGTTCATAGCGTGGAGAAGAGCATTGCATTTTTCATAGAAAACATTTTCATAGAAAAATTCATAGAAAGTTTTTTTCTCTATAGGTTTTCATGTACTGTGAATTTTCTCAGCTTGACTAATTCTTTTTTTTTTTTTTTTCTTTGATGCTAGGGAACAAACCCAGGGTCTCACTCAGTCTAGGCAAGCATTCTGCCACTGAACATATCTCAGCCCTATGACTAATTCTTTCATTAATAATCATCTACTTTTTGATCACTGCTTGCCAATACTGAAAGATCTTTTAAGGGAGCCTCGTATTCTAGCCTTTCTTCTTCCTACCCTGCTTGCTGACATCCACTTTGGGGAAGAGTTTAATCTCTGCTTTGCATATACTGATGTCACCTGACAAAGAATCATTCCAGTCCAGTGAAAAGCCTGTTTAACAAGCCGTATGACAGGAAATTGGTTGCATTCCACTATCTGGTACTTTGGGGTGGAGTTATTACTTACATGGCTTATCGTTATTAATCTTACCTGTGTGTACCTTCTTGAGTTTTGTTAAAATTTAGAAAAGATCTTAAATAGCAGGTAGGGTCTGTTGACATTCATATATTTGTGGGTGTCTTACCCTTCTTAAGTGACAGGCATAAGTTCCGTGCATAGGCTTCAGTTATGCTTTTGCATTCCATCAACTGCTATTAAGGGATCTATAAAAAGTCCTGTTTTTATTAAAAAAAATTTTCAAGATGGTGAAGGAACTACCTTAGTAAATAATGTCCTGGCTTATTGAAATTGTAGTTAAAACTAAATTAATATTTCACCATCAGTTAAATCTGTTTTCCTCATAAGAATTCATTCAACTCACACTAATTTTAGTTGCAAAGAAGAGAAACATCTGTGGACAGGAATTTACAAGGCATATACATTGACCAGTAACTTACTGCCAGATGCCTGAAATATAAAGAAGTCCTACCAAATAAACAGGGGTGAAATAAGCTTTTGAAAGGTAAATATTAAATATAGCAATAGGTTGAGGAAAAGTTATAGGAATATAAAATTAGAATAGAAAAAATATTGCTTGATGAAAGGGAGAGTAAATTAAATTAGTCCATAGTGTGAGATGTGTTTTGCATTGGGTGATTTGATGAAAGATTGACCCTGTAAGCCAAGAACGGGGTGCACGCCTATAATCGCAGCAGCCTGGGAGGCTGAGGCAGGAGGATCAAAGACCAGCCTCAGCAATTTAGCAAGGCCCTAAGCAACTCAGTGAGTCCCTGTCTCTAAAATATAAAAAAGAGCTGGAGATGTGGCTTGGTGATTAAGTGCCCCTAGGTTCAATCCCCAGTACACACACACACACACACACACACACATACACAAAGACTGACATTGCACTGTGTTGTATCATAGGATAGGTGGAGTACATTTGACATTCTTTTACTCGCCATTTGAATTCTTGATTTGGTTTTTTCATTCAACAAGTTTACAAGGGTCTACTTTGTGTGCTAAAAATATTAAGATGGTAAAATGTTATTCTTTCACACAAAGAGCTTGTACAAGTACTAGTTATGAATAGGTAATTATTAAATACTGTAGTACCAACATCTGTTTTGTGGTTTCATTGACTTCCCCCAACAAGTATTTGGAGTTCCTTATTATCCATTGCACTTCTTCCTGAAGCTCTCTTGGCATTTACCTGATGTAAATACACATACTTGTGTTCTTGAAATTTGGGCCACCTTTTTTTTTTTTTTCCTTATACTGAAGATCATCCCATTAGTGGCTTGTTCTTTAGACAGGATTATTCAAGATTGTAAAGAAAGCATGGAACAGCTTTAATGAGGAAATAATATCAGTAACAAAACTAGATGTTCAAGAAAGTGGTAGGAATCACATTTTGGGGTACTAAATGGAATTAGAAGTTGAATTCAAGTTTCACAAAGAAGAATTCATCATTGAAAGAGGCACTGATTTATATGCCTAAATATAATTGCTTTCTATATTTTATCAGTTCTGTATCAAGAAAGTGCTACTAAAACTCTTGGGAATCAGATGGCTACTTCAATATGCTATAATAGAATGTATTTACAAAGTAGAATGTAGTAATTTTCTCTATTTTTTAAAAGTTATAGTCTGGTGATTGAAAAATAAAATTTGGCATGTAGTTGTCCAGAATCTCTTCATGTATTATGTTATTGTTTTAAAGTAGTACTGATGACAAAGTTTAGCTCATACCATTTAGAAAGTAAATTTATTCTTTTATTTGTTGTACTTCTAAATTCTGTAAGTTTACTTACTTTTGCCCTATCTTCAGATTTGATGGAGTTTTGTTGTATTTGTGATGTGAGAAGCATTGCCGAGTTTTAGAGTTAGGGTAGTGATTACTTTAAATGCACAAATTAGGATGAGTCCACTTTTGGGAATAGTACTGTATGTTGGAGCCAATTTAGCCTGGATGTGTGGAGGAAAAGTCCTCTTTAGTAGTCCCTGCTAGGGGAAGAGCAGCCCAAGAATAATCCATTCAATCTGTTGTTCATGGGAATTCAAGGTGAAGAAGCAATGGAATCTGCAGTAGGAGGGTGTGTATGTGTGAATATCTAAATGAACAGGAACACACCTGTGCACATATTTTATATGACTGGCCACCAGAGAATTCTCCTTGTGGGTATGGGACTCTACATAATAGCCTGCTACCAGTGCTAGGAATTGGGACTGGCAAATGGAAGTGGTGCCCCAATACTAAGAAGAGAGAGAGAGCAAGGACCAGAGTAGGGACCTCCAAAAAAGTGTCAGAACAGAAGCTTAGTTAACGTAAGAGCTATAAACAGGGTTAAGAGAGTAGAAGAGGTAGGAGTAGAAGTGGGTATCAGAATAGGCTAAAAACCCTAGTCATCTAATTGGGAGTGTAGATACTGGGTAATGTTGATGACGACTTTATCCAGAATTGAAGGTAGGGGCTGAAACTGTCCTAAGTCCATATCAGTGATCTTTGATTTAAGTGACAGGAGAAGTAGAAGCACATGGAAGTCAGAAAAGGCTGGGTTTGACATTATTTACGTAAAGTATCTTTTAAGGGGAAAAAAATCACTGCCATTGTTAATCAGTAATCATTTAGTCTGCTTTATTGGCACTGATGTGGCATCACAAGATGCTGAGAACTGCTGATGCCTCACAGTAGCGTCTTTAACAGGGAACTGCTGCTGAAATGAACAGACTTAAGCTTTGGTGTAAATGTGCTTTCTTGCACAATAGGAGGATATGAAAAAGCATGCTAGGCATGAGAGTTTTAATGTCACAATTCTGAAGGCAAAATGACACTGTTAAAGAGTTTAGTTTCTTAGTTGGGTAAGAGGAAGCAAGATAAATACATGGTTATGATATTTTGACATTAAAATGAGAGCTTTCCACACCTTTCATTTACTGCTTAGAAGAAGTCATATTAGCAAATTTTTGGTTGCAATCAGTTGATACTTGCTGGTTTGAGGAGAGGAAAAGGCTTTTATGGACCCATACTGGGAACTGTGTGGTGAATTGAATGCATGGAGCTTGAACAAACAGAGCCATAGTTGCTTCAAGGACCTCATTAGCAGATTTTATACCTTCTATACCTAGACTACTGCCATTAAGGTGGCTTCACTCTAAAGATTTGACCTTTCTGTCTTACCTTTTCAAATTTTATATTCTAGCAGAGAAAGATTAGATTAACCCTGTTCAGATCAGATACCTGTCTCTACCACAGCCAGGGAATGCAGAGTTATGAATATGGTCATAGCCCCACAACTTTAATTCTCTGTGTTGGGGGCCATTCCCAAAGAAGAGGAAATCAAAAGCTTGGCAGCTCTCCTAAGAGGTGTCTAGAACATCTCACCTTTTGGAAGCTTAAGCACTCCTTTTGTTTTGTCTCCTTTATGCTCACCCCCTTCCCACTTATATGAAAACAAAGGTGACCTTGCTTTTCTCTTTTTTGATGCAGTGTTCTTAGTAGAAGAAAAACCAAATGTAAGCTGAGGTTCCTCATGGAAAGGCATTTCCATAGCTCTGCTGACTGGGTAATATGTTGTCTCTGGTTCCATTGATATTTTACAGCCTAAATTTAACTCCTGCCAACTCGCCATAAACATGACTAGGGCAAAGGAAGAAGAAATTAAAGGAAAATGTATCAAATGGGAAACACAGGGTTACTTATTATACCCCATTGATTAGTTAGGAAAGAAACTGGCTGTAGTCCTAGTTTTGCATCTGTGTACAAAGCCCTAACCTGTTTTACTTCAGATTTTGTATTTCTGTTGCTTTCGGCTAATATCTTGGCTTATAAGGGCTCTCTGCCTCTAGCAAGCTGACTCAGCCCTTCATTCCTGAAAGGGTCTTAGCCTTGGTGGTTCTAGCTGTATGGAATTATGACTCCTGCACTATCCATCCAACTTTATATCTTCTATTTTTGTTGTTTTTCTTCTGTCATAAGAAAACCAAACAGCATGAAAAACTCAGCTTTCAGTAGAAATAGTTTTTTTCAAACAAAAATAGTTTTGTCTCCTGCTGTAAGTATTTCTTCCTTGTGTACTGAATAAAACTAGATCAACAGATTTCAGAGTTCTTAGGGAAAGAATCAAAACTTTGAGAGCAGATAAAAGATGCCACCAGCACCATCACCACTTAGATCCCACATTCAGTGTGTTTTAGAGGTGGGAAACATAGCCTGGTTGATGTACTGCAGGACAGTACCCTAGTTTCAGGGTTTAGCTGGGGCAGAAGCATGTATATCAGGCTTCCAGAAGGCTTTATCTCCCACTTTGGGGACATTTGTGTCTGGACAAGAGTCTGTCTGATAAGACTCCTGATGGTAGATGGTTATCTACCCCTCATCTTTTAAAGTAAATTCTTGGATCAGAGGCCGTGTGATTTATTTCAAGCATTCACTCATCTTAAATAGTGGTATTGGCATAGTCAAATTCAGAATTGGTGTTTGTTATAGTGGGGACTAACCATCACTGTTGCTGTAATGTGAAGGGCTTGATGTAATTTGCCTGATCAGAGGCAGTCTGAATGGTGGCATCAAGCAAAGGTTTCTCAGCAGTAGAAGTAGTGAGGCCTGTCTTAATAAGTTAATGCAGTTAAGCCCTTGCATAACTGTTGCTCCTTCCATCTGGTAGTTTCCATGAACCTGTGGAGTAAGGACTAGACAGACTGGTGTAGAAGTATGACCTGTTCTGTAATGTAGGTCATCCTTTTCCGCCAGACTATGTTTGCCTTGGCAGGGGCAGAATTCTCTTAAAAATACACATGGGACAGGAATTTTGGGGGTTTGTTGCCTTGTTATGAGAGGTGCATTCCCTGAATCTCCCTATTATCCTCCAGATCTTTTCAAGGTCAGTGATCATGGTGCAGGAGAGAGGAGGACTGCAGGCTTCCCAGCCACTTCTGTCTATTAGAGTAATTTCTTTTTTCTTTTCTTTCTTTCTTTTTTTTTTTGATAATTCACTTATTTATTTGTTAATGCAGTTGCTGAGGAGATAAGTGTGGCTCATGTGTCAGTTGCAACAAGTAGACCCATCTCCAGTCTGGCTCTTGAAGGATAGCATTCTAGGGTTTGTTCTTGTTTGCCAGGAACATGTGGTTCTGAGAACCAGATTGTGCATCTCTAAGCATTAATTTCCTCTGATGTTTCCTATGTTTGGCTCTCTTGTTGTTAAACTAAACCTGTGCTTTAGTTTCATTCACATTGATGCATCCTGTAAGTCCCTTTCTTGTGGTCACATCAGGGTATTTCTTTCTTTTTTTTTAATATTTATTTTTTAGTTTTAGGTGGACACAATATCTCTATTTTATTTTTATGTGGTGTTGAGGATCGAACCCAGCACCCCACTCATGTCAGGCGAGTGCGCTACCGCTTGAGCCACATCCCCAGACCCCACATCAGGGTATTTCTTGCCCGCATCCCTCACAGGTGGTAGAAGTGGGATTCCCTATGGTGAAATAGGCTGGCTAAGAAAAATAGAACGGCAAAACAAAAACAAAACAAAAAAACAAACAAAAAACCCACAGAACACAGAAAGTAGTTTCAAAAGCTGGTGGGACAGGTAAGCTGATCAGACTCAACTGCTAAGACTCTGACAAAATGGAGCCTGCTTCTACCCTGAAACTTCAAAGGCCTTCCATAGAATGTTCTTCACCAAAAAAGGTTAAAGGTGGGCTGTTCAGTTCCTATCAGTTATGCCCATCTCTGGAACTACTATGAGGGATCTCCCTTGCAGAGTGGAGATAAAGGTCATGTGCCCTGGGCAATCTGTTGCCTGGGAGAGCCAATACAGTTCCCAAGGCCAAACCTAAGTCTCTCTGGCTTCATGCTGAGAGAAAATCCTCCTGTATTGCATGGATGGCTTCCAACAGGTATTGAGTTACTTTAAAAACACTTTCCAGGCCTGGGGTTGTGGCTCAGTGGTAGAGCGCCTGCCTATCATGTGTGAGGCACTGGGTTCAATTCTCAGTACCGCATATAAATAAATGAATAAAATAAAGGTTCAGCATCATTCTAAAAAAAGAAAGAAAAAAAAAAAGAAAGAAAATGCTTTTTAGTTCCTGCAACTGTTGTTTTGAGAACTTGTATTGGATTTATTTGTGGAAGGCTGCTCCCGGCTGCAGAACTGTAGCAGGCTGCCAAGGCTGTTGTTCCTGTCCAGGCTGCTGCTGCTGCATAGGCTGCTGGTTATTGCCATCAGCCTCGTGGTATAGGGTACCTCCCTGGTTCACAGCGCCCTTGTGGTTGAGGTAATCCTCTTGAATCACCTCTTCCATGAAGCCTATACAGCTCCTTTATATGGCCATCTGCAGCAGCTGCTGCTGCTGCTTCTGCGGCTGCCGCTTCTGCAGTTGCCACTGGTACACCTTGCTCTGCTTCAGCTGCTATTTCCATATTGTACATCCCCAGACCATAATAGTTGGGGTCAGGGCTGGTACCAGTGTGCCATGGCTGTGATGCACCAGATGCTGGGTGGCCTCTACATGCATAGTTTGGCTGGAAATAGGATAGAGTCCTGATTCAGGGTGGAGCTAGTCCTAGAGATTTGTCCAGAGTAATTTATTTTCTAAATTCCCAAGACTTAAGCAAGATTTTTAGCCATGTCCAATGAATACACTTTTAACTTACTATCTTAGTTGAGTCAAATCTTTGACTTTTTGATTTAGTATTTTGTACTTCCTCAGAAAGGAACTCACTTGAAAATTTTAGTTTTTATAGAATGGTATATGGCATATATCCTGTGTGTACATGTGAATGTAATACACATGCATATTCATTTAAGCACAGAAAATGTCTGTTTACGTTTAAATACTCTAACAGATCATCTTTGACTCACTGGGTTAGGGGAGAATTGGTATTGTAGTAGAGAGTAGCTTTTATTGTTTTACTTGAAAGAATGTGTTCTAAGAGTATATTTTCATAACTATGAAAAATGCCAGCCTATAGATTTTGTTTCTTAAAGTTAGGAGAAAGAATTTGAGGATAATTAACACTGATAAAGTCTTATATAAAGCTGTGCTGTGCTGCCAACAAAAGGATATGTAGTGTCCTTTTATTTTTTGTTTAGTGTATGTATTTCACTAATGGATGCTTATTGAAAGTCATTGCATGAATTAGTTTTTCCATGTAATTTGATTTTTTTTTTTTTTTTTTGCTATCAACATGAAGTTTCCATTTAAAACTTGCTCCATAAAAAACAAAAGTTGTAGTATATTCTAATCTTAAATGTCTATAGCTTAGAGGTCAAATGGCAATAAGAAATTGAAGGAGGAAGGCCTTCAACATTGTTATTCTCCCCCGTTAATTTTAGGTTTCATAACTGGTCACCTGATAGGGATACAATACTCCGAGGGGCTTGTAACTAGGAATATAAGGACTTATTTTCCAAAGTCCAGTTTTAGTAAGTGTGGGTCACATTTCATCATCTTCAAGCTGTTTACTGGTAGGTGCTGATTTTATCACTTTCTAAAGAGCAGTCTATTATCTTTTGTTATTTTTGTTGTTGTACTGGGGAGAAAGTGGCTGTTGCAGTTCTCACACATGCTAAGCAAGCACTTCACTGAGGTACATCCCTAGCCTTGTTATCTTTTTGAAAAATAAATTCATCCACCCATATATATATATATATATATATATTATATATATAAATTCATCCACCCATATATATATTATATATAATATATATACCAAAAAACCCTTACAAATAATAAGCTTGAGTTAAGCTCAATAAATTTTCTCAAGATGAACTTTTGCCATTTGAAAGAAAATGCAAAAGCTAGCTATTGTTGAAAAAATATTTGCAAAACATATCTGACAAAAGATTTGAACCAAAATGTATAAAGAATTCTCATCATCCAATAATGAGAAAAAGAACTCTGTCAAAAAATGGACAAATGATTTAAATAGACATTTCACCAAAGACATATGAATGACCAATACCTACTACATAGAAAGATACAGGTACATAGAAAGATATTCAGGATCACTATTCATGGGAGAAAATCAAATTAAAACCATAGGGTTGATACCACAACATATTCCCTAAAACAGAAAAAATGAAATCTAACAATATTAAGTTTGTTAAGAATGTGTAAAACTGAAGTTTCCTCTAATACAGTGCTAGTGGAATGGTAAAGCCACTTTAGCAAAAAGTGCTACATTGTTTGCAAATTTAAACATTCCTTATGAACTATAAATTCCATCCCTAGGTGTATACCCAAGAGAAGTGAAAGCAGATATCCATGGAAAGACTGACGTCTACAGCAGCATTATATAAATGTTTTAGATTTGCTTTTCACAAATAATTAATATTGAGCATCCTTTTATGTGCTTGTTTGCTGTCTGTGTCTTGACACCTTTTTAAATTTAGTTTGCTCATTTTATTGAGTTATGAGAGTTTGTTGTATATTTGAATACCATTCTGGTATGTGTTTTACAAATAATTTGTCCCAGTTTGTGGTTTCTTCTCATTTTTATAACAGTGTCTTTGAAGAGCAGTAATCAATTTTGGTGAAGTCCACTTTGGTAATTTCCTTATGATTTGACCTTTTTAATGTCCTCAGAGACTTCTTTGCCTAACCCAAGATTATAATGACTTTGCCCTAAACTTCTAAAAGTTTTATATATACGATCCTTTTTGAGTTAAATTTTGCATATGTTGTGTCTTTTATGTTCCTTGAATTTATTTTGCATGTGGATATCCAGTTGTTCTAGTACTTTTTGGTGAATAGTTTTCCCCTTCTGCATTAAGTTGCTTGATCATTATTGTCAAAAATCAATTGACTGTATATATGTTATCGATTTCTAGAATCTCTGTTCTTTTCCATTGACCTATTCTTATATTAATACCCCACTGTTGTGATTATTTTAAGTCTTGAATTAGTTTAGCTAATTCAAGTTAGTCCTCCAATTTTGGTTTCAAAATTTTCTTGGCTTTTCTAGTTTTCTTGCTTTTCTATGTAAATTGTAGAAGCCTCCTTTCAATTTACAAAAAGTAAAAGTCTGCTGTGATTTTAGTTAAGTTACATGAATTTATAGGTAAATATAGTGATAACAATATATTTATTGTCTATTAATCTATGAACATGGAATATCTCTCCATTACTTAGATCATCTCAATTTCTTTAGTATTTTGTAGTTTGGAGGGTAATCTTTTCCTTTGTTTCTTCCCCCCCCCCCCCTTATTTGTTTGTTTGTAGTGCTAGGGATCAAACTCAGGCCCTTGTACATGTTAGACTGACAGGAGTTCTACTACTGAGTTACCTCACTAGCCCTAGTCATTTTCAAAATACAAATCTTGCACATAATTTGTTAGGTTTCTCCCTATGCATTACATATTTTTTGGGGGTGCTATTAGAAATGGTCAGGCAGTCTATCTACCTATGTACCCTTATTAACTATAGTAGTTTTTATGGGTTTTTGGGGGATAGAATCCTTGGGATTTTCTATATGGACATTGTTGTCTAGAATAGAGAGAGTATTATTTTTCATTTCTTCCATTCCAGTGTGTGTCTTTTGTTTCTTTTTCTTACCTTATCACACTGGCTAGGGCTTCCTAAGTATAATGTTAAAGACCAAAAACATTCAGTCTTCCTTCATTAAATATGTTAGTAATCAATTTTGAAAGTGAGGAAGGAGGGACATACAAATATGAGATGGAAATATAAGTCAAAAATAAGTCCTGTGGGGATGAATTGGAATTGAAAGTATCCATGTGAATTCATTTTTAAAAATAGCATATATATCTATAACATATATACACATTTGTCTTATGTATATATATGCATATATTTTCTAGCGTTGTCCAATGAAAAGTCTAAGAAGCATGGAGCATGCCTAATTCCTAAGTCTTGGTCTCTATTATCATTCCCAACTCAAAGCTGGGACCAGAGTTCTCAGAAATAGCTGACTCCAGGCTAGGGCAGGATATTTATTATGTGAACCCAAATTATTATTTTTTAAATGCTAGAAAACAAGATGTTTTTTAAATGATGTGAGCATGTCATAAGAAGCTTGTTTATATTTCCACTATTCTAAATAGGACAATTTGATCATCAAATAAATATAATAATTAACTGTGAGCTATTAAAAATAGGAATTAATCCACAATTATAATAAACTGCAAATAAGTAAGTAGAGGAGAATGAAGGGCTCTTGCTTATAAGGAAGTCTAAGTTGTACAGTTGGAAAATCATCATTTTGTAGCTAGCATAATAAAAATTAGGGAGGGCAAGAATTCTGACAATCCATGGGAGACATGGATCAGAAATGTATTTCCACAGTTATAAAGTATCTCTCCACAGATTCTGTATTATTTACAAGGCATAAAATAGTGATTATGCACTAGTGAGATCCAACAATATGGGTAGAGGGTCACAATGTGACTCCTGATATGACAATTTATGAGGACACCTCCTCATCATCTATGTTGTATTATGGCCAAGACTGCATAATCTAAATCTAGTCAGGAGAAAAACATCATACAAATAAAAAATCAGAGTGTTCTACTTTAAAAACAAGGTGCTGGGAAGCCTTTGTTCTTCAAATAAGTTAATGTCATAAAAGATGAAGGCTGTGGAAGTATTCCAAATTAAAGGAGGCTTAGGAAAGAGAACCATAAACTACAATGCCTGACCCTGGACTGGATCTTATATTAAATGGAGGAAAATGTTGTAAAGGATATTATTGAGACAGTCGAGAAATTGGAATGCAGGCCACAGAGTAGAAAAAATATAACAATGTTAAATTTGCTAAAGTTGATATCTGTGCTTTATTTATATGAGAGTATCTCTTAAGGAAATGCACATAGAAGCAAAGGACTATGATGTATATAGTTTATCCTCAGTTGGTTCAGGGGAAAAAATGTAGGTGTGTATGTGTGTGTGAATGGCAAGACAGTGGAGAGATCCTTGAACACACATGATAAAGCAAAGGGAATAACTTCAACAACAGGCCAATCTGTGGGTATTTTGTGTTCGTATATAGTATTTGCAACGTTTTTCTAAGGCTTAAATTACTTCCAAGCAAACTATTCAAAACATTTAAAAATATCTGTCCTTTAATTTTAGACTTTCCTTGTTTAAAAAGAGCCTGTTTCTTTGGAACCAGTTTGGAATGAACATTTTTATAATATTTTCCTGTGTGTTGGTGTCATGTCTCTACAAGCCACCCTTTGTTGAATATGACAGCAGTTAGTGGAAAATAAAGAAGTCATTCTGCGAATGGTCAGAATTTAAAACCTCAGGTTTTTGAGAACTGGTTACTTTATTGATTATATTTAGTTTTTGTAAGTATTATCTGCAATGTCAACTGTAGTCTTTTACCACTTATCTTTTGAAGAAAGTTTAGAATGATTATTTACTTCCAAAATCCAATTATTGTCCCCTGATTATTTAGATTGTCTTGTTTTATAAACTCAGAGATTTCTGGTTTGTTTTTTTCCTCTAAGGAAGTAATTATTCTTTTGTTCATTAAAATTTATTGAATGCCTGTTGTACACTAGACCTTTTTCAAGCATTGAAAATGTAGTATCAAACAAAGCAAAGATCTTCGTCTCATGGATTTTATATTTTCATGGGAGGACAGATAAACAGCGAAAGTAAAATAAATTAATGTCATTTGGTAACATTGGAGAGAAATCACAAGTGGGTTAGGGTACACTGGGGGCAGACTTGTTGCAATTTAAATCAATTTTAAGTAGAGGGGATTGTAAAAACTTTGCCTAGGAGACATTTGAGGAACCATATGGAAACAACCATATGAAGCAATATAGTGATGCATGCAGAAGTCATAAATGCATAGACAAACATGTAGGCAGAAAGAATAGAAGTATAAAGACCCTAAGGCAGTGGTGTGCCTGGCCTGTAAAAAGAATAACGAGGTCATTTTGAAATGAGGTCAGAAGCAATGGGGGCCAAATTATGTAGGTTCTTTTATGACCTTAAAAAAATGGCTTTTACTCTGATTGAAATGAGAAGGCATTGGGAAATGAAGGGAGCAGATGTTGTATTATATGATTTATGTAAGGATGTCAGGATAACTCTAGCTACTTTGATGAGAAGGGACTGCAAAAAGGGAAGAGTTGAAGTTGAAAGGTCAGTTACTCCACTATGATCAAAACCAGAGTAAGAGATGATACAGATTATGGCTAGTTCTGTGTAGGTGGTGAGAAGTGGTGCAATTCTGGATATATTTGATAGCTAGTCAATGGTATTAGCTGATGGGTTAGGGGGAAGGGGTAAGAACTTGTACTTTGGGTGTCGAGGAGAAGAGGAGGAGGAACAAAGAAAGTTGAGAAGGTTGCCAGTGATAACTGGATGAAACCAGGAGAACCTGAGAGCCAGGGAAGGAAAAGGTATTGGACATGGTGAATGACTTCAATACTGCCCATAGGTCTAGAGAGGTGAGAACTAAGTGGCCTTTGGATTTAATGATCTGTATGTTGTTGGTCAAGTTTCAGTGGTGCTGTGTGGAGTAAAAGTCTCATTGGAGCATGCTCAGTTTGAATGCAAGTATAATTGAAGGCAGGAAATACGTATTTGTGATGTTTGCCATAAAGGACATGAAAATCATTGACCATCTAGAGGGATGTTTGGGGTTAAAATGTTTTTGTTTGTTGGAGATGTATTTGCCATTGGTTTTGCTTTATCTGAAGGGGGAAGCTGATGCTATAGGAGGGAAAAGTGGGACTTAACTAGAGCAGTGTCCTTGCATAGGAGTAGGGCTTTAACATCTATAGCCAAGTGGGAGAATTAAACTTTGATGTGACCGCTGAAAGTGAAGCAGAGTAGGAGGGTAAAAAGTCACGTAGGTGGGTAGGTATCAGGAGAGATTCTGGAAGTTCTCTTTTGATTACTTATATAGGAATCAAGGTAAGCTTGTAGAATATTCAGGCTTTGACTTTTGATTTCTTTCTGATGCTTTTCATCAGATGATTTGCCAAAAGTCTTGGGAAGCAATAGGAAGGCTATAAAACTATGAATTAAAATTTTCTTTCAGAAAATTAGCGTTTGGTTATTGTTTAGTTTGTCTACTTTTTTTTGGTGCTTTTTAAAAAAAATTTTATTATTTTATTTGTTTACTTAGTTACACATGACAGTACAATGACCTTGACATACATTTGTCTACTTTGTATAACTTGGAAAGAGATTAAAAGTCTTTCAAGACTACCTGGGAAATTATTATTTTTTTCCTATTTGATCTTCAGACTCAAGAGTATATTCCTTAGAATTTACCCAACACAATTCCCATGTTAAGTATAAAAAAAATTAACTCAAGACATAACTGGACCAAAGAGGTGTAGCTAAATTTATAGCCAAGTCTAGACTCCAAGTTTCCGTTCTAATTTCTAAAATCTAGTTTTGAAATTCAGTTCTCATACATGTTTGCATACACAGCTAACCTTGCCCTTTTGACAGTGTAACTGACTTATTCAAAAAAAGTATGATGTAAAATGCCAGGGTCAAAATGGGAGCACTCTGTCTAAATTATGACCTTTGTAAAATCTGTTTGAAATTATATGGCATACTGCAATTAGAATGCACTGAAGTAGTTTCATAGCCTTTGCTTTTGTCTGAATCTATATTAAAATGAAAGATTATAAAGCTGGATTGATTATATAATATTTTATATTTCTGGTACCTTAAGATAGCTGTAGATTGCATTATATTAAAAAATGTGTTGAGAAAAACATGGCTACTCTAACTTGCTATTTCTAATTGTTTGGCTTTTCACATTTCTGTTTCTGCTTCTTTATCTCAATATTTTTCTGTACCTAGTAATTCAAAACGGGTAAAATCAGATAATCAACATCTAAAATACTTATAAAATTTCTATGAAACAATGAGCAAAGGGCAAGCAACTCAAGAGGAAAATGAGCAAAAGATATGAATAGGTGTTTCATCTGAGAAGAAGCATGATTTAGACAATAAATATGAAGAAATGCTCATAATTAATAGGAAAGTACAAATTAAGGCCATAATTATATATCATTTTATATCTTAAAATTAAGAAATTCACATTAATATTGGAAAGAATGTGGATGAACATCAGCTACTTGTTGCTGGTGGGATTATAAATTGCTAAACACTTTGAGGGAAATAAAAATCAGTATCATTCTGAAAAATTGAACATGCATGAAGTCCTTAACTCCTACTTAAGAGAAATTTTGGACATGTGAAACAGGAGACAAGTATCTGAACTTTGGTAACAAAAATGTCTAAAACAGAAAACAAAACAAAAGCAAGAAGCTCTTGACAAGAGAATGAATAATTAAAATGTGGCACATTAATGATATTGTATTACTTTGAAGTGACAGTAAACTATATGTAACAACATGGGTGAATCTTGGGAACATTATTGAATGGAAATGTCAAATCCTATAAGACAGGAGCTTTTTTATATCATTTTTACAGAATTGCAAATAAGCAAAATAGTTATTGGGATATATAAATATGTGTTACACTTTTTAAAAAATAATGATACACACTAAATATAGGGTAGACATTTCAGAGGGTAGGGGAGTTGAGAGTGATGGGCATGGAATCAAGAAGGAGCCAATCAGTAGAACAAAGCCAGTAATTCACATTCAGTTCTTGAGTTGGGTAACAGGCACCTAGATTTTCATTTTATATGTTTCTTTGAATTTTATTGTGCTGCAAATAATTATTGTATGGAGCAATCAGTATGTTTAAAAATGAATAAAGCCATACTCAGAAGTCAAAATTTTGGAGATATTTCACCACTTCTTCTTGTTCCCCCACTGCTGCTTGAATTTCTAACAGCATTCAGTATTTCACTGGAAGTATCTTGTTTTAAAGCAGTTCTTCTTTGTGCCTGCCATTTGATAAGTCACACAGGAAAATGTTAGATGTGTAATCTAATCAGTGATTTGGGGAAAATAATTTGGGATTTTCCTTAGAATCTATTCAAGAGGTAGACTTTTAAAGAATACCACCCCCACCTCTAGCTAGATTCCTGTAAAATGAAAACCACCCAAAAAGTGAGACAGACATCAAAACTAGATTATCGTTGGATAGGTATTTGAATGATAATTAGCTAATTTTGCCTGAACTATTATAATATGATTAAAGAGATGAAAACGTAGAGTTACATGACAAAAAAAAACCACAAATATTTGATTAGAAAAGTAGAATATTGTTAAAAATAAACATTTTAGAGTTAGAAGGACCCTGAGAATTAGTTCAGGCTCCTCATTTTTGAATAAAGGAGCATTGAGACCGAAGAAATAATTGACTAAGACCATGAAACTTGTTGAGATCGAAGTTAAGAAAGACTAGAGCCTAGATTTGATGATGTATGTGTTAGTGTTTTCATGTTGGAAGGTTAAATCATAAATAAAAGAAACATTTAGATGTTCTTTATTAGGCAAGGTAAATAACTTAAGGCTGGAATGTGACCTTTGAGGAGATGATTTTTCTGATTTTAATTTAGAACCAATCAGGTTAACTCTATATTTCGTTTATTTGCAGATGCTTGATAAATGCACTTAGACAAATAACATGATTTTTTTTTTTCTCTTTCTAAAAAGGAGTCAGTATGATCTATCATGTACAAATGAGTTCTGGACTGGAAGTGGTAGAATTGGACTCAGAATCAAGTTCTGTCAATAAGTGTCCTTGTTGTCATTAATTCTTTGCACAACTTCTCAAGATCTCGCTTTCCCCAGCAGTAAAAGGAAGAAGTTGAATCAGATGGTCTGTAGAGACCAACTTCAAATCACTTTATAATTTTCATGGATTTTTAAGAGCAGATTTTACCTATTTTAAAGTGTTCTTATAGGTTCCATCATTAAAGTAAGGCAAGGAAAGGAGATAGAATCATTTAAAAATGAATGACGCATGGTACTGAGTTTATATTCTAAGCGTAAACTGGGTTTTCTTTATCTTTCCTTTATTGCAGGTATAGTTGTTCTCCACATCTGCTTCAGGAAGAAAGTGCCTGTCATTCTTATTTCTCCGTGGGTTCATGCCAGCCCAGAACAGAGAATCAGGTGAGATTTAGGATTTTTTTTTTTTAGTCTGTTGAAAAGGAAGCCAGGGACAGTATCAGGATTGTCTTTACTGAATTGTTGAGTGGTACCAAGTTGACTGAACCATGATTCAAAAGACCTGGCTTTCAATCATTCTTTAGCACTAATGGCTAGGTAAACTAGGGAAAGCCACTTTTCCTTTGATGGCTTTTAATTTTCTGCACAAAAAGGGTATGTTAGAATATATTATCATCAGTTTCAATTCTGATTTGAAATCATTATCACTTTTGTTGTAGATACCTGAAGGACAAAAATTGTGATTTTAAAGCATCATTTCCTATATCTTTTTCCTGGAAAAATCTAGAGGTACTTCTCAAGTTATGATAGATTAACCCATTGTAATTTGAAAATGTCCTAAGTTGCAACTGTCTTGAAAACACCTGACCTACTGAATTTCATAGCTTAGCACAGTACAGTGTAGAGTATCAGTTGTTTACTCTTGTAATGGTGGCTAACTGGGAGCTGTGGCTCACTGCCTCTGTCCGGCATCAAGAGAGAGTAGCATATTGCATATCAACAATTGTGGAAAGGGTCAAAGTTCAAAATTTGAAGTAAGGTTTCAGTGAATGTGTATTGCTAAAGTCAAAAAATCATAACTCAAACTATCCTAAGTCAGGGACCACCTGTAATTGATTTTGAAGCGCAGGCTTTGAACATCAATCTGTTGTTGTACTGTAATTGAGTGACTAGTTTAAGAGATAAATGACGTTGTAAGGCACTTCAGAGTGAAACCAGAGTTTCTCCACTCCTGCTGGCAGTTGAGGTCTGTGTAAGCTGCATGCCTCTACAGCTGAGAAATGTGTTGTAGCTCCTAATGGTGGATTGCGCCCTCCACTATTGCAGAAGACTCCAGCAACTCACTGCCAGTTTCTTCTTTCTGGGTTCTTGTCTTGTGAATTCAAAGAATTCACAAGAGGAGAATGAGTGAGTTTAAGATTAGAATTTATTCAAGTGTAATTAGAAACAGAACTTCCACAGGGTGAGAGGACACCCAACAGGGGACTGAACAGTGGTTGCCAGTTGGGTGCGCTAATGTAGGGGTTTATATAGCTCTTGGGTCAATGCTATTGGTCCAAAGTTATGCTAGTCAGAGTTTGGAAAAGTACCAACACTATTGGTTAGCACTGTAGTCCCATTCAGGTCTTCCCCGCTTCTGTATGCCAAAGTGAGCCTGGTGGGCTCGGTCACCATGCCCATGCTTGCTGCTCATGCTCCAGTCTACCTGGGTCACTGCTCCACAGCTCCACACTGCTTCCCTGTGCCTCTTGGCAGTGATTAATGGACTGGCTGCATGGCTCAGTGGCCAGGTAGTTATGTCAAGAGTACTGCAGCAAAACAATTGTCTTAATTTTCGTATTTAACTTTACATATGGTTATTGAAAAGTTTACTTTTTATGTGAAGTTATTTGTCCTTCCATAATGTTATTTAGCTTTAGAGAGGGCACCTTTTTGACCATGTTAGTTTTGTTGTGATTGCAAATGACCCTGTGAAAATTAGCTTAATCAAAAAGGGGAAGTTATCAGGCTTTTGGGAGTGTTCCAGGAGACACTGAGATCCAAAGTCAGAAGTGCAGTGCGGCTGCACAATGGGAACCTGTGACCTAAGCATAGTTAGGTTTCCTGTCAGCTCTGAGCAGGGTGCCTCTTCTGGGCAGGTCCATATCATTCTTTACCATTTTTTTGGAAACTGGCTATCTTCATGTTTCCAATCTTTGTGATGGGAAGAGTAGTAGCCACTACCTTCCAAGCTTTGGGTCTTGCATTCCAGACTTCCAAAGATAGGTCTCTTCTTAATACCCCATCTAAGATTCCCCTGAACAGACTGACTCCTCAGTGAGATGCCCCCAAACAAATCATGGGTCAGAGCAAGATCATTTTAAAACTTTGCATTGGCTCTTTGTTTCAAACGTGTTCTCTGATAATGATCCGACTTATTCCTACTAAAATGCAGATAGCTAATAATAAAGTATAGGAGTACTCCTTTTAGATGTATTTGCATTTAAGTTGGGATCAAAACATGAGCCAAAGCTGTATTTCTCAAACTGAATTCATAGGAATCCTTATTTCCAGTATATTAAAAAGATGAACATAAATGCAAGAAAAGTATTAGAAATTAAAGGGCAGGTTCTTGGGTTTCAGGGAGTGGAGGAAAATAAGAAACCACGTTGGTGTGGTTAGAGGTGGGAAACCAATAAAGCTCATAAGGGTTTTGCACTGTCCCTGGCACATAGTAAGAGTAAGGCTTTGTGTTAGCTGCCATTTGTTCCTACAAACATTAACCTTAACCATTTTTACTTCTGGTTATTTGAAGGTTATAATGATGTGTATCTGTTATCTGTTTAATATAAGGATGTATATTTAATATAAGGATGTATATCTGTTACCATTTAGTTGTTTGACAACACATTTTATAAATACAGTTTGTTTTTGAAAAATAGAATCAACTGTATAAAAGGATAGGAGTTTTGAAGCATTGTTTAAATTATTGACTTACCAAGAAAGGGAAAGAAAACAGAAATGGAGGACATAAGTGTTATTTTTGCTATAGATCTTTGGAGACTTGTGCAGTTACTAAATACACTTTTAAAAATTGGGAACAATGCTGGGTGCATTGGTGCCTGCCTGTAATCCCAGTGGCTTGGGAGGTTGAGACAGGAGGATCGCGAGTTCAAAGCCAGCTTCAGCAATGGCGAGGCATTAAGCAACTCAGTGAGACCCTATCTCTAAATAAAATAGAAAATAGGGCTGGGGATGGGGCTCAATGGCTGAGTGCCCCTGAGTTCAATCCCTGCTACTGCCCTGCGCTTCTCCCCTCAAAAATAGTTGGGAATATTAGCATATCAAGTTGTCATTCTTTTTTTTTTTAAGTAATTTTTTAGTTGTCAATGGACCTTTATTTTATTTATTTATATGTGGTGCTGAGGATGGAACCCAGGGCCTCACGCATGCCAGGCAAGTGCTGTACCACAGAGCCAAAAACTCAGCCCCAAGTTATCATTTTCTTTTTAAATTTAATTAACTACTAGCCACTCTGTTTTGTTGTATGTTTTATTTTGTGTTGACATGGGTGAAAGCAGTGGGAGAAGGAATGCTCTTTCTCTTCACAGTCTTGTAAAGGGTGTATCATTTTGGCACTTGTTGTCTATGGTCATGTGAGCATTCTTTGTGTGGCCCTCCATTTTATGAAGATTTCTACTTAAAGGCATCTTTATTTGTATCAATATATTTGTAAGATGACTGTGGCTGCTTAGTAGCACCCTAAGACATTTAATATTCTTTTAGAAAAATATCTATGACTAATTAAGAGAAATATGGAGCTTAGGAGGAAGTCCTACTCATGAACATTTTATCCCAGTTTGGTCAAACAGCAACAATCGCCTGAACATTCTGTGTGTGTGTGTGTACACATGTGTGTGCATGCTTTATGTGAATGAAAAAGAAGGCCACTGCCCTCCTTAAGTGTTTGTAATTAGAAAGTGTTAGACAGTATAAATGATATAGAAGGAAGGAAGGAAATGGGGAAAAAAAATCTAAAACATAAGTTCTCAAGCTATTCAGTTAATTCTTTGTATGTATTCAGAAGGACCTCAAAAAGCCTATCCTAAAATCATACTTTAAAAGTACAGATTCAGTATTTTTTGAATAATTTTTGTGGATGTCTGTATGCTTAATTAAAGTGTAAGTTAATGAATTATTTGATTTTGAAACATATAGGGAAAGAAGTACAGATTTCAAATTTTTTCTTTGCTTTTTTTTAACATAATCATTTTTGAGTTTTCTTATAAAAATTGGAATATTTTGATGCTTCCCCCTCTAAATAGCAGAAATAATTTATGGTCTTTCTCCCTTCTACACAACTTTCTTCCCTTTCTTTTTTCCTATCACATAATTTTTGACCTTTCAAATTGGTTATATTTAGTCTTATTGCATGTTTTGTAGGAAATAAATCATGTATCATGTTTGTTTTTCTCCCTGCAATATCTTTAGCTGTTTCTTAATTATTTATAATGGGCCCATGAAATGTTTCAGAGTCCCATAGGAACGAATTCTTTGTACTCAATTCTCAATCAGTTGTGTTTCAAAATTCAAACCTTTTTTAAAAATTTTTTTTTCAGTTGTTGATGGACCTTTGTTTGTTTGTTTGTCTATTTATTTATATGGGGTGCGAGGATTGAACCCAGTGACTCACACAAGCCAGGCAAGCTATCTACCCTGAGCCACAATCACAGCCCTCAAAATTCAAACTTTTGAGATCAGAATTAAGATTTGGTTTATGTTAAAAATCTTTACCTTCTTCCAGCTTCAGTAGATAATCCTGAGGTTTTGCTGTGTCTGGGGACTGGGCTTTCAAAAATAGGGTTTTTGTTTTTTAATGTGGTCAGAGATCATATGAGGAAAGCTTTTACAAAATTTTATCAGAAAGCAAGCTGGCCTCGCATGAAAGAATTCCTTGGCCCTATTGTTATGGAGGTCTGCTGTGGACTTAGACTGTCTAGAAGATTAGGTTCTTTAATATGGGCTTGTCTTTATCTCCTGTTTCTTGGATTTTTTTTTTTTAAATGGTTTTCATTTCCTACACCTGTTTAAAAATGATCCTGTTCAGGGACTTTTCTTTTACAATATTATGGATGTATTTGAAATCCACCTACTTATTATGAATAATAGCTAAATGATAATAAAAATAATATTAATAGCAGTTAGCATTTACTGTTCCTAGGGTTTTATTTAAGCAAGTGTTCCATCATTTATTTTTCCTAACAACCCTATGAGATAGATTCTATTATTATTCTAATTTTATATTGTTAGAAACAGTTGGAGAAGAAACTTGCCCAAGGTCACAGGATTAGGAAATAGCAGGGCCAGATTAAAATGTAGGCATCTAGCTTATGAATTTGACTGTATTGCTATTCTGCTTCTGGTGCATTGCTTCTTTCTTAATATATTTCTGATTATATTAAACATAGATTTTATTCTGTTGCTGAAAAAAGTAAGAAAACGCTTAGTAATAAAAAAGTGTTTGGAACAGAATGATTTGTCCTATCTTCTCTGACCGTATATTAGGTTAACATTCTATTTTGGGGAAGAATCTATTGATTTGTAATTGAACCCCAGACTTTGCTATGTTCTAATAATATTTTTGGTATTTGGTATGTTAATTTAATTCATTTATTTCTTTTGGAAATACTGTATCTACATAGATACATGGATGTCCGTATCCACCTTTTTTGAAAAGTTATTTTGAAAACAATTTTCCTGGTGCCAAATATTGTAGAATTCAAGTACAAAAAGTACAGCCAAGCTTTTGGAGAATTGAATATTTTTAGGTGCCTGTTCTTTGTTTCTTTTTCTGGAGTTGCTTGTACTCCTGGTTTTGTTTCTTCCTGATAAATAATTTTCTCAGCTTTATTATTAGTGTTCAGTGGTCAGTCATGGGTATTAAGGTCACTAGCCTTCAGCTCCATAGATAATTATCTTGGTTGTATTCTTATTTGCTGAGAAAGGAACCACAAATCTCACATTTTTAAGGATGTCCAGTATTTTCCAGTGAGCTGTTCTTAGAAGAGCCCCGTTATGTGTTCAAGTGAGTTTCCTTTTCAATGAGGGGAAAGAGCCAGTGCTCTAAGAAGGGACTATGTGCAGGAAGAAAATGAATATCATTTGTCTAGTAAATGAAGAAAATCATTGTCCAGCTAGGTGCATTGGCACATGCCTGTCACCTAGGTATTTGGGTGTTGAAGCAGGAGGATCACAGTTTCAAGGTCAGCCTGGGCAACATAGTGAGCAAGATCCTCTCTCAAAATAAAACAAAGGTCTGGGCATGTAATTCAGTGATTAGTATCCCTTGGTTAATTCCCCAGTACTGCCAAAACAAAACAAAACAACATTGTCCAGGAAAAACTTTTGGGGTTTTAAGTTCTGATGTATTTTGAGATTATTAACTTGAAAACTTGAATTAGCCCTTAGCTTTTTCTTGGATTTGTGGTGTTGTTATGTAGCAAACTTTCTTTCTATAGCTCTTAATTTGGAGTTTGGAATGTTGATACATTTTAAGTCTGATTTATAAAAATGGTGTGTAAATCTAAATTAATGAGCTTTTCAATTATATAACTGTTTTAAAGAAGCAATGGGCCTTAAAAAATTTAAATTCTTTTCTCTGAAATTTATTCCAGCAAATAATCTGTGGTGACCTGAGCCATCTTCTTTACCTTTTCTCTAGGTTCTTGTATTCCTTCTTTTTGCATACTTACATACAGTCTAAGTTTCAGAATGATAAGGCCTTAAGAATTTAAAAAAAAAGTACTACTACAATAATAACATTGATAAGAATATATGAAGTACATGCAAATAATTCACAATTCTGTAAAAATAAACTTTATTTCTTTATTTTATCTACCTTGATAAGACATAGTAATGAATACTATGTTTAAAAAAAGACATGTGTAATAACATCCACAAACTTTCATGTTAAGCAGAATGGGAAAATTATATGGTTGTATATGTGATGCAATACATATTTGTTTTTTAAAGAAAAGAGTAGTCATAAATTGTGTATCCTTCTTACTTATAACCTGACTAGAGTGGTAACCATTTATTCTAAGATTTAGCAGTTAGTACTTTGTAGACCCATGGAAAGTTTCTTATTTCTGCTTGATGAAGAATACTAGAGATAGCAGCTCTAAACTTGCCTAGGAGACAACAGGGGTATATCTCCATGCTCCCAAGCTGAAAAAATGTATGGAAAAGAAGTTATCATTGAAATTAAGTGGTGGCCGATATATCCAAGGAATATTGTGGGAATTTGATTCATTTATTAATATTGTGATAGATGAATATGTCAAGATGGCAACTAGTGAGTAACAGAACAATGTGGTGGTAATATTAAGAAAAAATATCACCTTATAAGTCTTGGAATGAGAATAAATAATGATTGTTCAGAAGAGGAATCCATGTCCCTCTCTAAAGAGCCTGTTTTACTAAGATGTAAAAGTTGGGTCATGTACCTTTTCCAATCAAACTTTTTGTTAAATAAACTGTTGTAATGGTAAAAAAGAAAGGAAAAAAAGAAAAAAATACTAAAAATCTAAAAACAAGCAGAGACTGCTAGTGATATAATTCACATAAAACAACTTTATATTTTGAAATTTCAAGCATACAGAAAAGTTTAACCAGCAATACATTGGGCATCCAAATACCTTCAACTTTGTTTCAACAGTTATCAAAATCTTGCCCTATACATTTTCCCTTGGATATGTACATTTCAGGGAAGGGTGTGGTATTACTGAACCATTTGAAAGTAATTTTGACATTATGACATCTTTCTTGTAAATACTTTGTCTCTTGGAAATAAGGGTATTCTTCTGTAAGACCACTACATTATTTTTTCATATGTGAAAATAACAGTGTGATAATTTCATTCTGTTAAATCCAGTTCTTATTTGAATTTCACATTTGTCCCCAAAATTTCATTTTCTAGCTTTCTTCACACAACAATCTAGTTAAGGCCCACATGTTGTATTTGCTTTTTTCCTTATTCTTTTAAAATCTACACAAGTTTTCCCTTTTTTCTCTCTTTCTTCCTTCCTTTCTTTTTTTCTTTTTATTTTTAGTACCAGGATTGAACCTAGAGGAGCTTAGCCACTGAGCCATATCCCTGGCCCTTTAATTTTTTTTTTTTTTTTTTTACTTTTTAATTTTGAGACAGGGTCTTTCTCTTTCTTTTAAAAAGATAATTATTTATTTATATATTTATTTATTTATTTTGAAGAAAGTACGACCAATTCCCTTGTGGAAATCCACATTCTCTGTTTGTTTCTTCCTGAGTCTGCCCAGTGAGGTTGGAAAATACTCTTCTCACAGGAGCAGGAAACCACAAGAGATACACAAAAAAATTTCCCAGGGACTTGGTTAGTGAATGGAAATAGTTATTACTTGACAAAGGTTAAATGAGAACAATCTAGAGAGTTTTTCTTCAGGTTATTGAAGAAAAATTGGAAAAATACTAGGAAAATAAAGAGGTTAAAGGGAATGTGTATGGTTCTGAGGCTGAAAGAGGGAAGAGGATGGGTTAGATGTTTAATTTGTGTGTTGGCTGAGTGGTTAAATGAATGAATCCCGCCTGTGATTCTCTGCATTGACCATGGGAAGCGTAGTGAGCCCATAGCAGCTTAGCTGCTTTTGGAAAAGCAAAAGAAGTTGTATGCATTAGATCTTTCACGAGTATATTCTGAGCTTTTCTGTGCGAGTATACACATAATAATAATATTTTGTACTGCTTCTTGTAAATTTTCAGGAACAAATTTGTAGCTGTGATCTTATATTTTGGCTGTATCTAATGTGCTTTATAATGACTATGCAGATACTTAGGTGGGAGGTTTCTTGATATTGTAGTAGGAAGAGATTAAGAATCAGATCTTGGGGTTGAAATCTTGTTTCTACCTGTACTAGCAAGCAAGCCTGTTTAATTACCTTAGCCTCTGACTGTTTTCCTCTTTGTGATGATTTTAGCACACTGGTGTAGGGGAAACAGTCCTTGGAGTAAACAGACCTGTTTCTAAAACCTAGTTCTTCTGGATAGTATCACGTGGCTTTAGATTGCTTAAAATCTTTATTCTTGGGGTTCTCTTCATAAAAGTTGGATTGATACTTCATTAGATTGTTGTTAGGGTTAAAGAAATAATTCATGCAAAACACTGAGTGTGGAGCCTGGCACATATGGTAGCTATTGACATGTGTTAGTTTCTTGGCAGCAGATTGTTGCAAGGATCAAGTTAAATGGTCAAATAAATGTGAAATCTCTTTGTAAAGAATAGTCCTATACAGAAAATTTAGGCAATGCCTAGGAAATAAAATACTGTTATAAAGCCATGTACTCATGAAACCTAAGTTTGATACAAAACTTGATTCTCTGCTTCTGCTGGCAGGTCAGGCCTACGCAAGCTGCAGCGTCTGCAGCTGAGAAAGCCTGTTTTAGTGTTAGCAGCTAATCACAGAACAGAATGCCTACCAGTTCAGCTCTAAGGGTTGCAGCTGGCAAAGCCTGATTCTTCTCTACTATCATTGAGTGTAATGTTGCAGCTCTTAGTATTGCAGCTCTAAATGGGGTGCTCTGACTTCCAGTGTTGCAGTAGTCTCCAGGTTCTTGTCTTGCAAATCCAAATAATGAAATACATGAGACAATGCAAGGCAAGAGTGAAAAGAGTATGATTATTTTAAGTATGAAGAATAGAAATAACTCTTGCAGTGGCAAAAGAGGACCCCAGTAAGGGTTGCTGTCTGAGGGTAATAGTCTAGGGGTTTATATAGCATTTTGGTCAGTGCTATAGGTCCAAATTTATGCTAATCAGGCTTTGGAAAAACTACCAATCCTATTGGTTAGCCCTGAAGTCCCATTCACATCTGCCTCCACTTCCATTTTCCACCTGCTCCTTGGGAAGTGGGAGATTGAGGTTGTCCTTTAATGGACATGTGGGGTTCTCGCTCATGGCACTGTGTAGAGCAGGCATCCACACTGGGTCCAGGATGGGGTGCCTTGGTGACAGGAGTGCCCTGACACATCTCGGCCCTGGCTTGCCAAGCGTCAGGCTGCTACAGGCCTGGCTGACTCCCCCAACTGTGGCCCATGCCTGCTACCTATACTTCAGCCCACCTAGGCAGCCGCTTCACTGCTCTGGGACACAGGTTTGACTTCACTTATTTCTCTTCAATTTTCATTGTAAAAATTTCTGCAATAATGGTGTCCTAAGAAATACTGTAAACACTAGAAAATAACATTTCATTTAAAACATCTGCTTAAGAGAATTAGACTAATAGTTCAATGTAAAATGTTGTGATTACTTCTACTTGTTTGTGTAGGAAAAATGATTCCTTTTATATCTCATGGCTGAGCACTAAAGTCAGTGAGCCTGTGTAAGTATATTTCTAGCCTGAATGCTTTTCCTTTTGATGTAGCTTAGAGAATTTTGTTCTATTTTTAAGCGTTTTTATAAAAACAAAATAATCTGGTTACAGGTTTTGCAGTTTGATAATAGGGAAAATAATCTAGCTCATAGGGTTAAGGATCATTATTCTGCTGTTCAGTTGGGATTTTAATTTTTGATACTTGCAACATAGCATATAGAACTAACTGTGAAGAGTATCTGTGAGCATTACAGATTGTTGAGAACTTTATTAAGCATCTGATTACCTTCTCTCCTGTAATGGAAGCAAAATTCTACCTCCATCCTTAGGGTAGTGACAGCCTGAGAACTAACTTAACTGTAAGACAGATGACTAGGAAGAAAGCATGCAAGTTTATTTAATTTAAGTGTTGTATGGCATAGAAATTCTCATAAGGAATCAAAAACACTAATGAAGCAGTTAAAATGGAACACCTACGTACTGAAGTAGACAAGGAGTAATAACGCGTGAAAACGTGACAAAGAGGTTCTGGGGCAGGAGTATATCATTGAGTAGAGAAGTGGCTAGGAATGTAAGTTTAGGTTAATGGTTGTTTATACAGATTTTCTTTGGCTCCAACTTTCCATTTTTAAAAAGAAGTTTGTTTTCCCTCTAGTAAAAGGGGGCATCTTTCACTTGGGAATTTCATCCCCTGCTTTCAAGAAACAGCACAAAAGTCAGAGTAGCACAAAGGTCAGAGTGATCTGACCTACTCTTTTTCTAGTGCCTTGAAACTTAAATCATCAAGCTGCCAAAATGGCATATTTTGGATGACTTATTCTTAACTCTTTCACCTCAAAAGAGGTTGATTTTCCTCTTTCCCATTATTTACATAACACAGGGGCAAACCACCTCTGTATGCTCAAAGATCTCTCACCATGTTTCCCAGTTGAAAAGAAAGTAGATCAAACACTTCCAGTTTTTACTAGCATTTAATTCTTTATACAGTATGTGTGGAGAATAAATTAAATAATTTTATTGCATATGAAATTTTATTCTTTTCTGTTTGCTGTAATTTACTTAGACCCTTTGGAAATCCAAGTTAAAAGTCCATTTGTAAGCTGAATTGATCATTGAACCCTTTCTTTACACACACAAGATTTTCAAATCAAAATTTGAAAAACAAATGTTTTAAAAAGACTGAATGAATGTGGTAATTAAAACAATATTTTTTGTTCAGAGAGGAGGCCATGCTACAAGTTACTTAGTCTTTATTACTTAAAGCTTCATTGTTTTCGTTTTATAAACTGGAAAAGAACTAAGCTCTTTGTTCTGAGGAACTAAATCATTTAGCAAGACTCCTTCATTTATATCTTACCATCTGTTGTATTTTATATTCTTAGTGTAAAATATCAAGGAAATGGTTTTATTTACAAAATATTTTGGTTTTTTATTGTTTTGCAACTTGAAGTTTAATATGTTGTATTCTTAGAATGTTCTGTATTAATAATAATATTCTCAAGTAACTTCTGAGAATAATAATATTCTTAAGTAATATTCTCAAGTAAATGTCAGAGAGCAATAGAGACATAAAAAAATAACTTTTCTCTGATTATGTTCAGCCTCCTGTTCTACTAAGAATAATTGAGAGGGCTAGTTAATTCTCAAATGTTGATACTTTTTTTAAAAAAAATATTTTTGTAGCTGTAGATGGACACAATATTTTTATTTATTTATTTTTATGTGCGGCTGAGGATCAAACTCAGTGCCTCACGCACGTAAGGCAAGTGCTCTACCACTGAGCTACAACCCCAGCCCAAAATGTTGATAGTTTAATTCAAGACAAATCTCTACTATGAAATGCTAGAGAATAGAATTTTCTCTTCCTTTCCCATTCTTTCTGTTACCTTCTCTTTTTCTTTCTTTTATTTTCAATTCTTTACCTTTCCATTTTCTTTCCTTCCATTCTGTTCTTTATCTTTTCCTTCCCTTCTTTCCTTTTAATTGCCTCTTTTTTCCCCCCAGAGTTCTTATTCCATGTTTTTTGTGTAGGAAGTACTGACTATATTGCTTAATAGTGGTTGCTTTAACATTGGGTCCAAGAAGGCTTCTATACTTGTTTCATTGACTGAATTTGCAATTATGTTATACTCTCTGGACAAAAATTTTTATAGATGTAAGTTTCTGGGCAAGAATTTTTGCTTATTGTTTTGCAGGATCCAAAGTAATATATTTTATCATTGTGGTGTGGGAGGCCACCATGCCATGTGACCAGCATTTTCCTTCCCTGATTGGTGAGGCTCTGTTGGTCACTTCCCGTGATCTGGCAACATCAAAGTGTCTCTAGATGGAGGCCGATCTTGGAAGTCCTAAATTGTCACAAAATGTGTCTTCATGTGTAGGTGTGCCTTCCTACAGCCCCAGGGGTCCCTTACCTGTCCTTGTAACCCTGCCCCTCTTGACCTTTTTTGGATGGAAATTTCTAAAGAATCAGAGTCCCATTTCCCCCTCCCCCCAATAAAAGACCACTCCCAAATTTGCTAGCTCTCTCTCACCAGCTTCTTGTGATATTCCTTGCTCTCCCATTTGGAGCTTGAGGCTGAGGGCAGAGGAGCCATCCTGGGGCTTGATTTAAAGGTAAATTGTGTGCCTGTATTTTATTTGGTACCTTAGGAAATTCACTCGAGCGACCTTAGTTTGGCTGTCTACTCTGGTCTGGGACAGTATTGTGGGGATTTAAAAATTGATCTAGTAAGTTCTTTGCTATCTATTTTTGGGATGAGTTAAGAAACCCAGAGAGGAACATGGTCAAATTCATCTGGGGCAAGGACTATGTAGCAGAATTTATAAATGGCTTGGAGCCAAGACTGGACATGGACAAAGCATAATCTCTAGTAGATCATAGCAACATATCTGATGAGAGAAACTAAGTGATTAGATCCTGAACCAGTTTGGTATGATTGGAGGCAAAAGCTTATAAACAATATTCCCTTAGGATATTGTCATTTGGGTGTGGGAGTTGAAGGAAAGGGAGGAAATGAAGTGAAACTGTTAGATAATCTAAGGTAGCTGCCAACTTTCCAGCTGGATGATTGTTTGACACTGGTCCTCCTCAGCTGTGTAGGAAAAATACAACAGATTTTAAAGAGAAAAATAATTTCTTATTTTCTAAGTATAATGATTTTTTAAAGAGATAATTTTAAACTTACAGAAAACTTGCAGAAATAATATAAAGAACATCCATGTACCCTTGATTAAGATTGTTAGCCTTTTGTCTCAGATACTTTATTATTCCACTTTGTGAATGAATGCTTTTGCATATATTTATTATACATATGTATTATTGACCCATTTGAGAGTTATATTGAATACATCATAGCCCTTTAGTCCTAAATACTTCAGTGTAAATTTCTAAGAATGTGGATAATCTTTTACACTAACAGGCTAAACACTTGAGTAAGACTTAACATTGTTACATTACCCCCTTTTTTAAAAAAAAATATTTTCTAGCTGTCTATGCATATTTATTTATTTATTTATTTACTTATTTGTGGATCACACATGCTAGGCAAGTGCTCTGCTATTGAGCCACAACCCCAGCCCCACATTACTTTTCCTTAGTCATTTTCTAATTGTAAACTGACCAAACAAATTCCCTTTTATAGCAATTTTCTTCTTTCCAGTACAGGAGTTAGTTAGTCTGTAATCATATATTATTGGGTTTAGATGTCATGTATTTTTAGTACCTTTTTTTTTTTCCTTGTATCACGGATTGAACTTAGAGGCACTTGACCACTGAACCACAACCCTAGCCCTGTTTTGTATTTTATTTAGAGACAGGGTCTCACTGAGTTGCTTTGTACCTTACCTTTGCTGAGGCTGGCTTTGAAATCACGATACTCCTGTCTCCCAAGCTGCTGGGATTACAGGTATGTGCCGCTGTGCCCAGCTTAGTACCTTTTAATTTGGAATAGTTCTTCAGATTTTCTTTGTCTTACAGGGCAATTCAAAACTATGTAGCCTTCTTCCCTCCCCCTTTTTTCCACAGCATATTTTCATTTTTGGTTTGTCTAATGTTTTTTCTTGGTAACATTTCAGGTTACTTGTTCCTGGATAGAATATTACATAAAGAATGTGCCTTTCTTAGCATATCACTTCTGGAGTGACCTGTACCTCATTTGGGATGTAGATTTTGACCACCCGTTTCATTGTCTCATTTGTCAACTAAATAGTTACTGTATACTTTCCTTGCAACTAATAAAAAGTCTATGGGAAGGGAGGTACTATTAAAACATATTGCTTCTGGGGGGGTGGGCTGGGGTTGTGGCTCAGTGGTAGAGTGCTTACCTCACATGTGTGAGTCACTGGGTTCAATTCTCAGCACCACATATAAATAAATGAATAAAATAAAGGTCCATCAACATTTAAAAATAATTTTTAAAAAACATATTGCTCCGCATAAAACGTTATCCTTTGTATATAGACTCCATTGATCAAACTAGCTTGAATCAGTCTACTGTTAGGGTTGTGAAGTGATTTTTTTTTCCTATTTTACCTTGTCCTCTACATTTACCAGTCATTATTTAGTATTTTACTGTAATAAGAGCCCTTTTAGTTATCTGTGTATATTTGAATTATTTTTAGTATGCATTTGTGGTTTCTTATTTTTCCCCCAATGGGTAACAGTTTATTACTTTCCTTCAATATTTCAGATGTCATCATTGGGATTATTTCATGCTGGCTCCTGTGTCCTTTTACATGCTACCATCATTCTTTTTTAGCTTATCATCATTTTTTTATTCTTTAT
Source organism: Marmota flaviventris (assembly GCF_047511675.1). Taxonomy (NCBI): domain Eukaryota; kingdom Metazoa; phylum Chordata; class Mammalia; order Rodentia; family Sciuridae; genus Marmota; species Marmota flaviventris. Next base: position 68,419,274 of record NC_092504.1, on the reverse strand, counting down.
AAGGAACAAGGCTCAACTTGTTCCTTTAATGCCCAACATTGGAGTCAGTCGTTTCCCCTAGGAGCCACAGTCCCTCCTACTTGAGAATGCTATTAGAAACCAAGATCTGGACACTTGATATGTACATTGCTGATGAGTATCTGTTTTGGGGCCACATCAGGGAACAAAGCTAGAAAATATATGTCTTGATACACACACACACACACACACACATATACATATGTATATGCGATTCATGTTTATGTTAAATGGATATATGTATGAACATGTTTGTTGTTTTTTTAGAAATTGAATTCACATTGGTACCTCTAATTCTCCCTTTTTCTCTTGTGAGGACATGGTTTCCAACAATACCAACAGTTTTACTCATTTGCTTTAAATGAGTATTATCTCAGATAGTTTTAGAATTGCTTCATCTGTATTGTTAAAAAAAAATTAAAATGCAAAAACAACACCCTACCCTATTAGATAACCAACTTTGGTTTCTGGTTTATCCTTCTAATGTTTCTTTTTATTATGATAAGCAGATATGTATATTTTCTTATTTCCTTTTTTTCCCACAACATAAAAGATAGCATACTATCTAATGAAGCACTGCCATTTAGCTGTTTTCACAGAAAGGTATACTTTGGAAATCATGCCATATCAGTTCATAGAGATCATTATTATTTATGTGTGTGTGTGTTTGTATGTGAGAGAGTGTGTTTACCAGTTTTTTCATCCTGACTTCTATCTGTAATCCAGGTAGTTTCAAGTATTTTATGGTTATACACTGCTGAACTCAGTAATCTTGTGTTGTCTTATACTGTTGGAGCTGAGTCTTCAGGATAAATGTTAGAGTGAGATTACTTGATCAAAGTGATAAATGCTTATGTAGTTTTGTTAGATATCATCATATTTCCTATGTAGAGTTGTACTGTCTAGCTTTCGCACCAGCAGTGTTTGAGAGTGCTTTTTACCCCACATCCTTTCCAAGAGACTGTATTGTCAAGCTTTTGAATTTTCATCAAGCTGAAGGGCAAAGAAATAATATCTCAGTGTAGTTTTCATATGAGTGAAGTTTAGTATCTTTTCAGATTTCCAAAAATATAGAGAGAGCTATACAGATATATAGGGAGATTTCTTTTCATCATTTTCCATTTTTTTAGGAATTTTGGACTCTAGTTATTAAGATCTTTGTATGTTGGGAGTGTTAGCTCTTTATCTGTAAATTAAAATATCTGCAATATATGTTTTGCCATTCAAAGTTGTTTTTCTGTAGTCGCAGTTATGAATGATTCATTCCTATTATTACTTTTGAGTAATAGTTATAAAACTATAATGAACTAGAAATGAATTTGCTATGTATAACAGGAAAGGAATGAGGTAGTTATCTATACTAGAGAAAAGGGGATAATTCTCTCTGTTCTATTGTCAGTACTCTATAATCTTACATTTTAAAGCCCAAGCCAGAAAATCTGCTATTTCATTTACACAATATGCAGATTTGTTTATTTCACTTTCAACTTTTTATTACAGAAAATTTCAAATATCCATATAGTTAACCTCATAGACCTATCATGTTGCTTCAGTAATTTTCAATTCTTGAACATCGTTGTGCCAAATGTCCTAGATTGTAGGTTTCCAGTTATTGTGAATTATCTTTATAAAAAGGAAAGTTTGGACTGGCCTAGCAGACTTTGACTAACTGACCCTCCAGATTTTCTGGCCTTTTATCAGTGGTCTTGGCACTAGACCTGACTTCCTTTAGGCTTCTGTGACTCCACCATCTCTTCAAATCTAAAGTTTACAGAAAAAGATGAGAAAAATAATAGACCAGATACTAACAATGTTGCCACGAAATCAGTGAAATAATTCAAAAGACTTCACTGATGAATTAAGTTATATCTTTTATTTCAGGTCAAGGTTATACTATTTACCTTGGTTTTCTTTTTTCCTCATTCAATGTTATTAGAATAGAACCAACAAACATCATTTATCAATTAGTCTAAGAAGACAACTTACTGACATTTGCTAACCAGACTCTAAATGTAACACAGAAAATGTTTATAAATTCTGATTTGCTTAATGGGATTTTCTTTGTACAGTTATTTTAAACTAAATCATGTTGCTTTCATTTGATAGCTTCCACAGAAATTATTTTAGTAATTTAGTATATTAATTTTCAGTTTATCAAGAGTCTGTGTTTAATTTGAAAGAATGATTAGAGATTACTAGAGTTCTGGGATTTCTTAATTTCATTTAATTTTTAAGGGCCTGTATTCTACTTGGAACAACATTCTTGATACATTGAAATCCAGTTGAAGTACTGCATTAGAATTATATAGAATACTTTTTTCTTCTTGCTCAAGTAGAAACTGATCAGTCACTTAGTAATCATATGCTGAGAATTCCAATATTCTTCTGAAAATACTTTAACAGAGGCAGGAAGGAAAATCAATCAGTGAACTTATCTAATGGTTATAAATCATTTTTATAAGTAAAGTTCACATTCAGTATATTTTCTTCATTGAGAATAGTAATGGTGATGATCTCGGAAGACAGACTGCTTTCTGACAAGAAGTGTATGGAAAGTACTATTATAATCACAGGGCACCTTGTTGCATAGGCCTGTGTTGATTATTATTTTTACAGTGCCTATCTTTTGTGAACTGCCTAGATGGACTAAAATGCTACCTCTTGCTCATGTTTTCATTTCTTGACCTGTCATTTTTGTGTCTTTCTGTTTTTAGTTTATGATCTGTATCCTGTTTCTGAAATTATATCTTTCCACCAAAAAAGTGTTTTCTTATAGCCAGCTAGACAGACAGACAGATATAAAACATGAACATTTTATAATTAATACTTGCTCCTAGACATGACTGGGTTCCACTTTTGAGGATTAGGAACATCAATTGTAATTTCATGATTAGTTTATTATGAAACAGGGTATTTTTTTTTATTAGTTTGTGGAATATAATAGCATTCTTGATTAGAAAACAGCATGGTAAGTCATCAGTTTTGCACCACTTGCCAAAAACATGAGACAGATGTGGGGTGTGTGTTTTTGTATAATTAAGACCTTTTCCCCTTAGTTCATGTTAATTGAGGTTTGTGCACTTAGAGTTTCTACTACTTAGAATTTCTACAGGTTTCTGGTGTTGTTTTTCTTTTATTTTTCAGTTTTGATTGTTAAAATATGAGTGCACATATTTTTCTCTGGGGAGTCTCATTTTTAAACTGGTGTAAGGAGAATTCTAGATGTGGAAATAGAAATAAAGTAAAAACAGAGAACTAAATACCTAAACCCTGCAATGAACTTGGCTATTATTTCTGTGGAGTGTTTGTGAGTTTCACTTGGCTTGAATGTCAAGTTCAGGCTATCAAAATAAAAATCTTCTAATTTCATTTATAGGCCTCTCCTTTAATGTGGTCAGGAAACTGGATGCTTTATTTTAATGTTGTATATGAATTTTGAAGTTAGCACTGTGTCAGGGTATGTTGGTTTGAAATTTTTGTTATGATAGGTTTTAGATAAATTAAATTCTATATTTCAGGAATAATATTCAATCTTAGATGCTTTATTTTCTAAAATATTGTGATAAAATATACATGACCTAAAAATTGCAACTTTTAACCATGTTTAAATGGATAATTCAGTGGCATTTTTTTCCTTTAGAGTGTTTTATAATCATTACATCTATTTATTTCTAGAAGTTTATCATCCCAAACCGAAAGTTGTACCCATTGAGCAATAATTCCCCATTGCTCTCCCTCTCTTCTGGTCCTTAATAACCTCTAGTCTACTTTATGTCTCTGTGAATTTACCTAGTTCAGATATTTCATGTGAATGCAATCATAAAACATTTATTGTTTTGTATCTGGGTGTTTTCCCTTGGTATAATGTTTTCAAAGTTCAACCATGTTGTAGCATATATCAAAACCTTATTTTTTTTAAATAGCAGATTAATATTCCATTGTATGTTTGTATCCCATTTTATTTATGCATTTATCTGTTGATGGACACTTGGGTTATAGCCACCTTTTGCTATTGGGAAAAGTGCTGCTAATAACATTGATTTATATATATATATATATATATATATATATATATATGTATATATATATATATGTATATATATATATATTATATTATATGCACCCACATATGTGTATATATAATTATATGTATTTACATTTATACATATTTGATTCCCTGTTTTAGTTCTTTTTTTTGTTTGTTTTTTACATATTTTTATTTATATATAACAGAAGAATGCTTTACAACTCTTATTACATATTTAGAGCTCAATTTTTCTTATCTCTGGTTGTATACATAGTATACTTATACCAATTTGTGTTCTCATACGTGTACTTTGGATAATAATGATCATCACATTCAACCACCATTAATTACCCACTGCCTCCTCCCTTGCCTTCCCACTCCTCTGCCCTATCTAGAGTTCGTCTATTTCTCCCATGCTCCCCCTCCCTATCCCACTATGAATCAGCTTCCTTATATATGCACACATATATATTATATCTTATATCAAAGAAAACGTCCGGCACCTGTTTTTTGGGGGGATTAGCTAACTTCACTTAGCATTATCTTCTCTAACTCCATCCATTTACCTGCAAATGCCTTGATTTTATTCTCTTTTATTGCTGAGTAATATTCTATTGTGTGTATATGCCACATTTTTTTTTTATCCATTCATCTATTGAAGGGCATTTAGGTTGATTCTACAATTTACCTATTGTAAACTGTGCTGCTATAAACATTGGTGTGGCTGTGTCCCTGTAGTATGCTGTTTTTAAGTCCTTTGGGTATAGACCGAGGAGAGGGATGGAGAGACCCAGAATAGCTAAAGCAATCCTTAGCAGGAAGAGTGGTGCAAGTGGCATCACTATACCAGACCTGAAACTGTACTACAGAGCAAAAATAGCAAAAACAGCATGATATTGGCACCAAAAACAGACTTGTAGACCAATGGTACAGAATAGAGGACATAGAGACTAACCCACAAAACTACAATTATCTTATATTAGACAAAGGTGCCAAAAACATGCATTGGAGAAGAGACAGCCTCTTCAACAAATGGTACTGGCAAAACTGGAAATCCATAAGCAACAAAATGAAATTAAACCCCTATCTTTCACCAACCACAAAACTCAACTCAAAATGGTTCAAGAACTTAGGAATACAACCAGAGACACTGCTTTTAATGGAAGAAAAAGTAGGCCCTAATCTCTATCATGTGGGATTAGGCCCTAACTTCCTTAATAAGACTCCTGTGGCACAAGGATTAAAATCAAGAATTAATAATTGGGATGGAGTCAAATTAAAAAGTTGCTTCTCAGCAAAAGAAACAATCTGTGAGGTGAATAGGGAGCCTACATCTTGGGAGCAAATCTTTACCCTCACACATCAGATAGAGCACTAATCACTAAGGTATATAAAGAACTGAAAAAACCTGACACCAAAAATCAAATGACCCAATCAATAAATGGGCCAAGGACTGGAAGAGACACTTCTCAGAGGATGATGTACAATCAATCAACAAACACATGAAAAAATGTTCATCATCACTAGCAATTAGAGAAATGCAAATCAAAACCACTCTAAGATTTATCTCACTCCAGTCAGAATGGCAGCTATTATGCATATAAACAACAATAAGTATTGGTGAGGATGTGGGGAAAAAGGTACTCTCATAAACTGCTGGTGGGACTGCAAATTGGTACAGCCAATATGGAAAGCAGTATGGAGATTTATTAGAAAATTGGGAATGGAACCACCGTTTGACCTTGTTTTTAGCTGTTTAGAAAGCAGAATTACTGCATCATATGGTAACTATTTAACTTTTTGAAGAACCACAAAACTTGTTTTTCATGGTGACAGATACATTTTACATACCACCAGTAAAACACAAGGATTTCACCTTTTTTATATCCTGGCTAGCCACCTGTTAGTTTCCATTGTTTGGTTTATAGTCATTCTGGAGAATACAAGATGAGATGGTATTTCATTGAGGTTTTGATGTGCATTTCCTCAGTGAGTAGATAATATTGAGCATTTTTTTATTGTGCTCACAGGTTATATGTATGTGTCTTCTTTGGTGAAATGTGTATTCCTTTTTTCATTTTTAAATTGATTTGTCTTTTTGTTGTTGAATTATAGGAGTTCTTTATGTACTCTGGATGTTAAGCCCTTATTAGGTATAGAAGTTACAAAGACTTGCTCTTGTTTTGTCTTTTTATTCTGTTGATAATGTCCTTTGTTGATAGTGTCCTTTGATATACCAAAATCTTTTATTTTCCTCAAGACCCGCTCATCTATTCTTCCCTAATTCCTATTATTTTTCCCTGTTTGCTTATATATGTAAGTATGTATGTATGCATATATTTTTGTGGAGTCAAAACCAGGGCCTTGCAGATCCTAGGTGAGTATCTGTCACTGAGCTACCAACATGCCTAGTCCTTAAGTTAATTTTTACGTGTGGATATTTCAGTTTTATCAGTAACATTTTATTTTGAGGAGACTGTCCCTTCCCTTTGTTGAAAATTAATTTGCCATACCATGTGAGGGTTTTACCTAGGTTCTCTGTTCTATTTCATTGGTCTATATGGCCATTTTTATACCAATACTACATGTTTTTGATTACTGCAAAATGATTTATTTTTAACTGGCTATTTTATAACTCTTAATGTATTCCTTTAAAAATATTTATATGCTTAAATTCTACTTTTAATAGTTTGATTTAGTTGGCAATAGTTCAAAAAGAATTACAAATTTAGGATGAATACTGATGTAGTTATGCAAGAAAAAGTAATGTTAAATATGGCAAAATTTTACTTATTTGATTGTTATTATATTTTCTTTGGAGATTATATATTGGGGAGAAAAAGACAAAAATGATTACTTCATACTTCCTACTTGATTACAGAAAGAATACCAGAATAAAAAAGACCAATTATTTACATGTCAAGCAAATGATCCTTTAATTTAATGTTACATGTCACTTTTATTTTAGAACCAGAAGTAATCTACTTGCATAAATTCTTCAGGGACTTCAAAAAAGAAAATCGCTGGTAATTGGGGAGGAATTTGTTCAGTTAGGAGCTAGCAGTGACAAACTCTTACAGCCAGACCAGATTGACTGTTTAGGCTTTTTTTATGTGATAAATATCTAACTGATTTTGTGTCATTTCAGACTCAATAACGATTAAAAAATTGGGAGACTATCCAATGTCATTTTCTTTTACTTTATTAATGCACATTTTAATGTTTTTAATACTACATTATAGTTATAATAATAGAGTTCATTTGGACATATTTTACGTTTGGATAAATTTTGCTCCTTTTCAATTCCCAGTTATTACACTTTCCCACCTCTCCTTCCATCCTCTGTTCCCCTTCTTGTCGGTCTTTGTTCTGTTTATTTATTGTTTTTATTAAAATTGGTACTTTATAGATAGACAAAGATAGAATTCACTATGGTATATGCATATGTGTGCATAGCATAGTTTGGTCAATTTTATTCTGCAGTTACTCCCTTTTCTAGTCTCTGCTCTCTCCCCCTTCTTCTACGTCATTGATCTCCCTTCTATTTTCATAGGATTCCCCCGACTCCTGCTGTTTTTTCTTACTTTGATCTAGCTTCTGCATATGAGAGAAAATATTTGATTCTTGACTTTAAGATACAGTCGATCAACAAATATATGAAAAAATGTTCAACATCTCTATCAATCAGAGAAATCCAAATCAAAACTACTATAAGATTTCATCTCCAGTCAGAATGGCAGTTATTAAGAATACAAGCAACAATTAGTGTTGATGAGGATGTGGTGAAAAAGGAACACTCATATATTGCTGGTGGGACTGCAAATTGGTGCAATCACTCTGGAAAGCAGTATGGAGATTCCTTAGAAAACTTGGAATGGAACCACCATTTGACCCAGCTATCCCACTCCTCAGTTTATACCCGAAGGACTTAAAAACAGCTTACTACAGTGACACAGCCACATCAATGTTCATAGCAGCACAATTCACAATAGCTAAATTGTGGAACCAATCTAGATGTCTTTCAATAGATTAATAGATAAAGAAACTGAAGTGTGTGTGTGTGTGTGTGTGTGTGTGTGTATATATATATATATATATATGGAATATTACTCAGCATTAAAAGTGAAAATCATGGCATTTGTAGGTAAATGGATGGAGTTGGAGAATATCATGCTAAGTGAAGTAAGCTAATCCTAAAAAAACCAAAGGCTGAATGTTTTCTCTGATAAGTGGATGCTGATCCATAATGGGGGTTGGGGGGAGCATGGGAGAAGGCAGAGTAGGAAAGTTGGTGGAATGAGATGGATATCATTACCCTAGGTACACATATTAAGACACAAATAGTGTCACTATTTTGTGTGCAACCAGAGAAATGAAATATTGTGCTTTATTTGTGTACTGTGAACTGAAATGCATTCTGCTATCATGTATAACAAATTAGGATAATTTAAAAAAGAGTCTGGGTTATTTCATTTAATATGTTGTTCTCCATTTCCATTCATTTATCAGCAAATACTATAATTTCATTCTTCTTTATGGCAGAGTAAAAGTCCATTGTGTGTATATGCCATATTTTCTTTATCCATCATCTCTGACAGGCACCTGGACTGAGTTATAACTTGACTTTTGTGAACTGCACTGCTATAAACATTGGTATGCCTATATCACAACAATGTGGTGATTTGGGTTCTTTTGGATAAATACCAAGAAGTGGGATAGCTGGGTTATAAGATGGTTCTATTCCTAGTCTTTTGCGGAATCTCCATACTGCTCCATCGAGTTTTCCAAAGTGATAATATAATTTGCAGTCCCACCAACAATGGATGAGTGTACCTTTCCCCCCACATCCTCACCAGCATGTATTATTTGTATTATTGATGATTGACATTGTAAATTGATAGAGATGAAATCTCAGTGTAGTATTGATTTGCATTTCCATGATTGCTAAGGATGTTGATTTTTTAAATATATTTTTTGGCTATTCGTGTTTCTTCTTTTGAAAAGCAGTTTTTCCTTTATTCTCCCATTATTTGGGGTTTTTTGGTGTGTTCTGAGTTCTTCACATATTCTAGATATAGTCCCCTGTTGTAGGAGTAGGTGGCAAAGGGTTTTTTTCCATCCTACAGGCTCTCCCTTCATGCTCTTAATTGTTTCCTTTGCTGTGCAGAAGCTTTTTAATTTAATGATGTCCCATTTATTAATTCTTCTTTTTATTTCTTGAGCTTTAGGGCTCTTGATTAGGAAGTTGGTGCTTGCACCAATATGTTGAAATTTTGATGCTGTTTTCTTCTTAGGTTGCAAAATTTCTAGTCTGATTCCTAGGTCTTGGATGCACTTGGAGTTGATTTTTTTTTAAGTTGTAGTTGGACATTTATTTATTTATTTTTATGTGGTGCTGAGGATTGAACCCAGTGCCTTGCACATGCTAGATGAGTGCTCTACCAGCCACAACCCCAGCTCCTAGAGTTGATTTTTGTGCAGGGTGAGAGATAAGGATCTAGTTTTATTATTCTGTATATGGATTACCAGTTTTCTCAGCACCATTTAATGTTATATTTCCTTCAACGTATGTTTTTGTCACCTTTTTCAACTATCAGATGATTGTATTTAAGTGGATTTGTCTTTGTGTCTTCTGTTTATTCCATTGGTCTTCATCTATTTTGATGCAAATACCATGCTTTTTTTTGATACTATCACTCTGTAGTATTATTTCAGATTGGATATTGTGATGCCTCCAGCATAATTATTCTTGATTAGTATTGCTCTGGAATTTTAGTCTTCCATAAGAATTTTAGGACTGCTTTTTTTCTACTTTTGTAAAGGATGTCATTGATATTTTGATAGGAATTGCAGTGAATCTGTGTATTACTGTTGATTCTATAGCCATTTTGACAATATTAATTCTGCCTATTCTTGAAAAAGGGAGTTCTTTCCATCTTCTAAGGTTTTATTCAGTTACTTTATTTAGTCTTCTATAGTTTTCATTGTAGAGGCCTTTCACCTGTTTAATTAGATTTATTGCCAAGTATTTTGTTATATTTTATTTTTTCCGAACTGGGGATTGAACCCAGGTACTTAACCACTGACTCACATCCCCAGCTCTTTTTATTTTTTATTTTGAGACAAGGTCTTGTTAAATTGCTTAGAGCCTCTCTAAGTTACTGAGGATGGCCTTGAACTTGCTATCTTCTTGCCCTGAACCTCCCAAGTCACTTATATTACAAGTATGCACGACCATATCCAGCTTTTATTGTCTTCTGTAGTTTTCATTGTAGAGGTCTTTTACCTGCTTAGTTAGATTTATTCCCAAGTTTAAGTTTTTGAGGTTATTGTGACTAGAATAACTGTCCTCTTTTCTTTCTCAGCTGATTCAGTATTGGAGTAGAAAGAAGCTATTGATTTTTTGTGTGTTGATCTTGTATTCTACTACTTTGCTGACTTTGTGCATCTGCTCTAGAAGTCTTCTGGTAGAGTGTTGGGTCTTCTTGATACAGGATCATGCATGTCATCAGCAAATAGATAATTGGATTTATTTTCCTATTTCTTCCCTCCCTCCCTCTCTCCCTCTCTCCCTCTCTCCCTCTCTCCCTTCCTCCCTTCCTTCCTTTTTTTTTTTTCCGGATTGCTTTGGCTAGAGTTTCAAGAACTATACTGTAAGAAAAATAGGTACAAGAGAAAATGACCATTCACATTTAGAGGCAGGCCAGTTAGAGTTTTCTCTGACATCTCAGCCCAGATTCTGAAAGCCAGGAGGACTTGAAATAATATATACCAGGTCCTAAAAGATAATGCATCCAAGATTGTTATATCTAGAAAAATCTATCCTTTCAGAATTTATGATGAAATAAAACTTCCATGATAAGCACAAACTAAAATAATTCATAACCACTAAGACACTACAAAGCATGCTCAGTGAAATATTTCATGCCAATGAAAAATAAACATCAAAGCCAGCATATGGAATCAATTCATTAGAAGAATAGGTAATTAAAGGAGAATCAAATCTAAATTGAACAGTAGAAATAAATAAAAATGGCAGGAAATAAAAATCATCTCTCTGTAAAAACACTGAATGTAAATGATCTGAACTATCTAATCAAAGACATAGATTGACACTGTGGAATAAACAAGACCCAGCTTTATGCTGTTAACAAGACACTCAATTAAAGAAAAAGATAAGCACATGCTGAAGGTAGTGAAAGGATGGAAAAAGAGAAATCATGCAAGTGGGGACTGAAAACAAGGTGGAGTAGTTACTCTCACATTTGACATTGTAGACTTCAAGCCAGAATTAATTAGAGAAAAAAAAAATGCTTACTTTGTACTGGTTAAAGGAATCATCCAACAGCAAAATATAATGATCATAAATTTTATTCCCCCAATATTGGTGTTTCTATGTACATAAAACAAACCACTTGATATAAAAAATCAAACAGATCCATATACAGGTGTGTTGAATCATCCAATACTGGGTGATTCAATACACTTGTATCACCAATGGATAGGCCATCCAGACAAACTGAGAGTCTTCAGAACTAAAAATATTATTTATCAAATGGACCTAACAGATATCTACAGTATATTCCCTCTGTCAACAATTAAATACATTTTCTTCTCAGGTACACATGGAACCTTCTCTAAAATAGACCATATTTTAGGATACAAAGAAAAAATCTTAGAAAATGCATAAAAATAGGGATAATTTCTTGTATCTTATCAGATCAAAATGGAATGAAATTAGAAGTCAATAACAAGATAAAAAGCAGAAACCATTTTAACACATGGAGATTGAATAACATTTTTGAACAAGGAATGGATAATAGAAGAAATCAGAGGGAGAAATAAAACAATTATTCAAAACAAATGGGAATAGAGATATAATATATCAAAACTTCTGAGGCAATATTAAGGCAGTTCTAAGAAGAAAGTTTGTATATAATATTGAATGCTGACATTAAAAAAGAAATAAATAAATAATCTAATGTTGCACTTCAAAGTCCTTCAAGAGCAAGAACAAAGTAATGCCAAAATCATTAGAAGACAGGAAATAATTAGGATCAGAGCTAAAATTAATATTCAGAATAAAAAATGATAAAATGTAAGAAAGAGTTGCTTATTTGACAAAAAGAAATAAGACTGATAAATGCTTAGCCAAACTAACCAAAAGACTCAATCAGAAAATTAGAGATGTTGAGATATCACCACAGACATTTCTGAATTCCAGAGGATCATTAGGAACTATTCGAAAATTTATACTCTAGTAAATTGGAAAATTTACAAGACATTAACAAATTTCTAGTCACATATGACCTATACATATTGAACCAAGAGACTATAGAAAACCTAAACAGATCAATATCAAGCAGTGAAATTGAAACTGTAATTAAAAGCCTTCTAACAATTGAACAAAAAAAAAAAAAAAAAATCATGACCAGAAAGATTCTTATCACAATTCCACCGGACCTTTGAAGAAGAAATGATGCTAATCTTTCTCAAATTAGTCCATGAACTAGAAAGGAAGCAAATACTTCCAGACATGTTCATTGAAACTAGTATGCCATGATACCAAAACTGACAAGACACATCAAGGAAAGAAAACTACAGATGAATATATTCCGCAAATACAGATACAAAAATCCATACTAAAATATAAACAGACCATATCCAAATACACATTAAGATTGTTACTCCACAATCAAGTGGGTTTATTCCAGGGTTGCAAGTTTGGTTCAACATATGTCAATCAATAAATGTAATTCAGCACATAAAGAGAATTAAAGAATTAAAGAATCACATGTTTATCTCAATAGATGCAGAGACAGCCTTCAACAAAATCCAGCATCCATTCATGTTGAAAATGCTAAAGAAACTTAGGATAGAAAGAACTTTCCTCAACATTTTAAAGGCTGTATGCAATAAATCTAAAACCAACATAATCCTTAATAGAAAAAACTGAAAGCTTTTCCTCCAAATCAGGATCAAGACAAGGATGTAGACTCCCACCACTCCTATACAACACAGTTATTGACACACAATTTTATTTTTATCAATCTTCCTGTAGTGGGTTTGTGCCCTCCCTCTCCTTTGTTAGAAAATAATATTTTCCCAGCACTTTCACCATAGTCAAGTAAATTTATTGAAAATTTAAAATTAAGAAGTAGAAATATTTCATAACAAAATACTTGAGTTATAAAGGCAATAATTGTTAAGAAAGTACAATTTAACCTTTTAAAGTTTATTTTAAATTAGTTCATTCTACCCCATAAATCAATAAATAGATCTTTCCCATAACTCCCTTGTTTCATTTCACTTTTCTGATATTTCACAATTCTTAAAAAAATTATGAACAATATGTGTTTCTACCATATATCTTCATGTATTTACCCCTAAATTATTTTGAAACAAATTCTATCAGTAAATATTTAACTTTTTAAAAAGTTTTGCTATGGCATAGATACTCAGTGCCAAGAATAAAAAGAGACATAAGAGATGATACCTGTCCTCAAGGAACTTTGTGGCTTGAGGGACTTCTATGCTGAGAACTGATGGGCAGTGAAGTTCCGAAGAGTTCAATTCTAGCATTGGAAGAACAATAAGAATTCTTCAGCCAAAGAAGAACAATGAGTTGTGTTCTGACATATCTGTCTCAAAAGGAGATAGAATTCAAGGAAAGTGAATACAATAGCCTCCTAGTCCTTTTATCTTTAAAGGAAAAAAAAAAATAAAAGAGGTGTACTCAATATTAGTAATAAAAAATGTTAAAATATACAAAAAGATTAACATTAGTTATAAACAACTATTAATGTTTTCAGTTAGGCGAATTAGCATTATGCAAACTACTTAGATCGTTATCATATAGAATTTATGAACTTAATGATCTATTTTTTAGGACAGGTGTGATTTAAATTTTATATTTCTATTTTCAGAAATGTTGTTAATTTTTAGATGGTATTCCATATATGCCAATTATGACTTTTGTTCTGAATAGTTTTGTTTTACTATGGTTTTTCAAGATTTTGAAATATTAATGACATTTAATTTCAAAAGCACTCTGTCTTTTTACTTTCTAAA